>NW_021680485.1:13578-31448 GCF_001412515.2 Diachasma alloeum
CATGTAAACCCTGACCTACTTCCTGATCTACATGACAACTCTTTACCTAATTCTCAGATTTATTTGACCGACGGAAGTACAGAAGCCTCCCTACATCCCGGAGATTTGAATGAAATCCTTGACTGCGCAGACGAGGCATTACTTTCAGATTTCAATGAGGATTGGGATGAGCATGGCAATCAAGATTTTTACGAAAATGAAGAGTTAATATGTTCTTTGTTCCTGGCGCGCGGGAGCATTGTAACAAATTTTAATGAGGTCGACTCAACAATTTCCAATAGTGACACTGACAGTGATGATTATGTCACAGCTGACGAAATGGAAAAAACCCTTCTTCACACGAGACTTGTCTCAGAGAAAGAGAGTAGGATTGAATCGTGTTCACCATCAACACCATCAACATCAACACACTCACCCTGTTCCGTCAGCCTGTTGACTAACGGTGTTTTCTCCGGTACATCGCTTCAGGCTCCGGTCAGGGGAGTGAAACGTGGCTCTGACACTGAACATATCTACCTGAAAACCGTGATTAAGTGTCCCAAGAAGAGGACTCCGGCCCAGATGGATGTTGCAGTGGCCACCAACGAGGGAACCACATCAGAGAATCGATTCATGTTAGGAAAGACCTCAATAGAATGTAATTCTGTAGAATCCAGCCTTGAAGATCAAGATCTTGCAAATATTTTCACAATTAATAATGATAAAACTCAGCCAGACAAATCCCCGACAACTCCAAAACCTTTTCCCACTATCTTCCATTCAAAGGATTATTTACAGTATCGAAAAGATAATTTACTTCATCTTGCTCCTCATGATTTCGAAATAACCTCTGACATAGGACGAGAATTGCTCGATAGAGATCTTTTCCCTTTAGCAAAGCTGAAAAACGTGGAATGCCAAGTTGGTGACGCATTGACGTATCAAACTGACAGAGAACATTTGATTTTTCATTTGATCATTCGAGAGACCTCCACTTCAGAAACAAATCTTTCTTATCTCAGAAAAGCTTTCCGATCCTTAAAATTAATTATGGATGATAAAGGGGTGAAAAGTTTCAGCATAGCTGCTTATGATTCTGAGTTGGACGCATTTGAATGGTCGGAAGTAGGGACACTTCTGAAAGATATCTTCAATAATTCTGATTATATCATCACAATCTGTACCGGAGAGATTGAATTCCCGCTCGTTGAAGAAAGAGAGAAAATTATTCGAGAATATCACGAATCAGTCGCGTCAGGACACCCTGGAGTAACAAAACTTTATCATAAAATTCGTGAGAATTTTTACTGGCCCCGAATGCGTAGGCAAATTGCAGATTTCGTTCGTATGTGTGAGAGTTGTCAGAGAAATAAACTTCTCGCTAGAGAGACAAAACAGCCCATGCGCATCACTGATACTCCCAAAAGAGCTTTTGAAAAAATTCAGATTGATATCGTTGGACCCTTACCCAAGACTGAAAGAAATAATCGTTATTTATTAACAATCCAGGACAATCTCACAAAATACTCTGATGCTATTCCTCTCGCTACTATTGACTCAGTCACCATCGCCCTCGCATTATCTGAACAATTCATTAGTCGATTTGGATGTCCTAGGACAATTCACACGGATCAGGGAAGTAATTTCATCAGTAAAATCATGGCAAATGTCTGTAAAATCTTCAAGATTCAAAGAATCACATCGACCGCATTTCACCCAGAGTCTTTAGGGTCGTTAGAACGCGCTCATCGCGTATTTGTTGATTATCTCAAACATTACTGCAATAAAACCGATTGGGACGATTGGATTAGGTTTGGGATCTTCGCGTATAATACCTCAGTTCACGAAGGCACTGGTTTTACCCTTCATGAACTCGTGTTTGGCGCGAGGGCCGTTCTCCCCTCAGAATTTGCTAAAGAAAAGGTACTCCGGACATTCGTTAAATATCTTGTTGACCTCTTTACTAAAATCAGNCCTCAGAATTTGCTAAAGAAAAGGTACCCCGGACATTCGTTAAATATCTTGATGACCTCTTTACTAAAATCACGACCACTCAGGCTAAAGCGGCAGAAAATTTAGAAAGGGCCAAAGAAAAGAGCAAAATTTACTATGATAAAAATCTAAATCAAAAAAACTTCTCTGTGGGAGATCATGTATACCTAAGAAAAGAACCAAAGACCTCGAAATTTGACTTTAATTGGACAGGACCGTATGAAATAATTCGCATGCATGGTAAATTAAATGCAGAGATTGCTCTTGATCGTGTTAAACGAAAGATTGCTCACATNACTCCGGACATTCGTTAAATATCTTGTTGACCTCTTTACTAAAATCAGGACCACTCAGGCTAAAGCGGCAGAAAATTTAGAAAGGGCCAAAGAAAAGAGCAAAATTTACTATGATAAAAATCTAAATCAAAAAAACTTCTCTGGGGGAGATGTATACCTCCTATACATGTATACCTAAGAAAAGAACCAAAGACCTCGAAATTTGACTTTAATTGGACAGGACCGTATGAAATAATTCGCATGCATGGTAAATTAAATGCAGAGATTGCTCTTGATCGTGTTAAACGAAAGATTGTTCACACAAATAAATTAAAACACGCATTTATCAAAAACTGTGATGAAGAGATGACTCCTGTTACCGAAAATGTTTAAGAATAATGATTATGTTTATTTTTGCTATTACAAAAATTTAGTAATATTAGTTTATAAAAAGATGTTTATTAAACAATCTTTTTAAATAAGGGGGAAGGTGTCGCGTAAACCACTAGTTACCATATAGAGTCCCTATGACTACCATTATTCCACTAGATTATACCATTGAGATTCAAATATTTTTATCTGATAATTTTATAAATCCAATATTATTTTTAAGCTAGTTGAAATATTCCCACGGTTTTGGAAACAAGAAAATATAGAATTTTGGAAAGTAAGTTCGAGAAACTCGTAAACAGGAAACGAGTAATAAATCTAAAGAGTCTCTCGACGTAGCTCTGGCCATCCAAAAATAAAAGATCCTTTGTATTGTTTTTTTTATATAGAGTTTTCGAGTGCAATTCTAGCTTGACATTAAACCGTTCGAGTCGTAAAACCTTTTCCTGGAGACAGTTTATTTTCCCCGGGTGAAATTCAAGCATTTTCTGTCTCTCCCGAAAAACCACATGTAAGGCCCTTTGTTCAAGTCACGTAGACTCGAGAGTTGGGGCTGGGCCAGCTCGAGCGATCGCGGGGGTGTTAGACCAACACTGTTCACTGGATTCAAGGCCACGATTGGTCCCCTACTCTTTTCTGTGGGATGAGCCCTTCGTCTTCGACATTTAGACTAATTTTTAGAGTAAGAGTAAGGGCAGATCCACCCCATACGTGGATACGAGAAGTTCGAGAGAAATTGTTATCGTCTTCTCAAGTTTTAAAAACCCAAAGTGTTGTTGTAAAATATCTTCTAAGTTTTGAAAAGTAAATATAAATGTTTCGATTGGATTATCTAATTAAATTGGTGTTCGTGTTCAATTATTTTTATTCGAAAATTGCCGCACTTGTGGAGCAGAGTGCTTTAGCGCTCCACGGGCATTGGACCTGCCATCTGTTCAACGGAGAACCAGCTTGGAACGTAACAGTCTATCCTCTGGTAATTCCGACCGCGCCAGCGGTCGCTCATGCAGATGCCAACCATTGGCTATCATGATGGAATGCTCCATCGAATATTTACATTATTTCAGCACATCCTAAAAACGTATTCTCAATTATATTTACATAATTTATATCATGGAAAATATTATTAAATTCGAACTATCGACAATTTATGGCCCGCAAAGCTTAATTATTGTTTTTGGAATGAAAAAAAATTAGCCAGGTAGTAGCTAGGGAACAGCCATGTAATAACCCGGCTCCTCAATCGCCAGGGTTTCTTATCAGTGATTAATGGAAATCGACCAAACTTTCAGAAGCATAATTTTTTTGGCACGAAATTGAATTTTGGTGAAGTTCTGAAAAGGGGAAAATTTGTTACAATTCAGGAAAAATTGGTGTTATAGTGAAACAATCATTATTGTTGAATTATTTAATTAAAAAAGGAGGTAGTCTCCGAAAATCTCATTTTTTCAACTATTTCATTAGTCTACTCCGGGCAGTCGACTGTCAATTTTTTTCTTCAAGATTTAAAAAATGTTCCTAAATAATTTTATGAGTGGATCGCAATTATATTGTTGAAAAAAAATCATATTTCAGGGAATTTTTAATTTTTATAGGAGTCATTTAATTCAGTTCGAGAGGGAAAAGTCATGGAATTTCAAATTCCACTCAAAATTTGATGAAATTCAATTTATTTTTATAGTATGAAGAGAACTTTCCAAGTTAATGAATTTTCATTCAGAAGAGGAATATTCTATTCCAAATTACTCTATATTTTCGATTGATAAACAAATTGTAATTGTCCAAATGGTTGAGTTCAGAGGAAAATAGAATGATTCAACTTTTTTAATTTTGCGTCAACTGAAGTCTTTGAAATACAGTTAACTAATGGAATTAATAGTTACAATTATGAGAGTATCTGACACTTTTGACGTTAAATATAGGAGAATCTGAATGCAACACAGTGAAAATGATAATCGATTTTTCCACTTTTAACAAATAATAGTAATATCAAAATGCCAAATATCTGATAAGTTCATTCGCTAGCTACTATTTATGTACATTTTTGGGGTTACTGGTTGACTTGATCTTTTTCCATGTTTTTCGGAGTGTAGAATCCGAATTTGAAGGTCGTTTCGACGAGAACCAATGTAAACAAAAGTTATTAACAATTCAATTTTTTATAAGATCATATTACGGAAACAGCTATAGCTAGGGGAAAAAGTTTCAAATGAAAGATGTTTGATCTGAAAAAATACACATTTTTCATTTTATGACTTTTTTCTAACTATGATAGATAAAAAGTTATCGGTGGTGGACAGCGCGTTAACACTTGTGCGAGATCACATCGCGTTCCGATGCGTCTATCGGCTAACTCATTGGAGATAGAAAAAAATACTTCAAATGAAAAATATTTGTTATAAAATTTTACATATTATTAGTTTGTTTGAGATTGAAGCTAAATTGAGATGCCGGTTGGGGACAAGTGGAATTGTGGAAGCAGGTGGAAAATTAAAACTCGCGGAATTATAAAACCACACTGTTGATGTACTTTATTGTGGAATAACCCACGCGTCTTGATAAATTAATGATGTTACACGGTTGATTTGCTCGACCAAGTCAATTAAATGATGATTTGAAAAATGCACTGCATTTGAGATTCTCTCGATATTAAACTTGATGATTGACTCAAAATAATTCATAGTTAACTCGGAATTAATTGATAATTGAATTAAATTAAATAGAGACCTTGCACGAACCGAAAGACTCAAATATATCGCGATGATGTACTCGATTGAGCGGTTACGGCGATACAATTCTGTGATTAGAGTGACTCTCAGTGTCTAGAACGATACTACTGACATTTTCGGCGATTTTCTTCGTAGCTGACAGTGACCCCGAAGGGTCCCGAAGTTTCTCAAGATTTTCGTTGAGCCCGCTGACCGTTTGACTAGTTTGAATCGCTGAATTTCACACAAAGTTGTTTCAGTTTTTCCCCTACAGGTAACCGTTGATGAGATATTAACGCTCTTGTACTCCATGAGAAGGCAAATTACCGAGAACGTTTTTGTTTATTGTAGTTTCGCGAATAAACGGTTCGAGGTATGGAAAAATATTTCGCATTCACGTTGTTCCCTCATAAAAAACGCATAGATTCAATTTTATCTTTTTTTGTCCTATCTTCATTATTTACAGAGATATATAGCCCCTCACGTAAAAGCACGGGCAGTTCACGCACTTACTATTCATACGTTGAACACGATCCTGAGCGTGGTGTTGGCTCAACTATTTGCGCAATTTTATTGCTCATATCTCGGAATCTGAACTATATGTATGAAATTGACAAAAGAAAATAATTATTCTCTATTAAATTCTGAATTATCTGTTTTCAAAATTTTTGTCAATCTCCCATAGTCTCGGTGCTCGTTGTTTGTATCGGTTCTCATCAAAATGACCTTCAAATTCGGATTCTAAGCCCTAAAAATGATCGAAAAAAAACCGGTTCTATTGACTATCAACAGATCAATTGTTTAAATCGCGCTAGAACCCTAACTATGAGAGGTCGATAAAAAATTTCAGAACAGATCATTTAGAATTTAATAGAGAATAATTATTTTCGTTTGTCAATTTCATATACCTCGTTCCGATTAAACTTCAATAAACAAAAACGTTCTAGGCAATTTGCCTCCTCATGGAGCACAAGAGCGTTAATATCTCATCAACGGTTACCTGTAGGGGAAAAACTGAAAAAAGTAATAGTATGTAGAATTTCATAACAAACATTTCTGATTTGAAGCATTTTCTTCTATCTCTATTGAGTTGGCCGATAAACGCATCGGAACACGACATCTCGCGCAAGTGCTAACGCGCCGTCCACCGCCGATAAGTTTTTATCCATCATCGTTAGGAGAAAAAGTTATAAAATAAAAAATGTGTATTTTTACAGATCAAACATTTTTTGTTTGAAAGTTTTTTCCATATCCTTAACCGTTTGCGTAATATGATCTTGTAAAAAATTGAATTGTTAATAACTTTTGTTTGCATCGTTTCTCGTCGAAACGACCTTCAAATTTGGATTCTACGCCCCAAAAAACATCGAAAAACATCAAGTCGAGCAGTAACCCCAAAATGTACACCAAATGGTAGCTAGCGAATGGACTAAATATGAATAACAAAATCTGTTAGTCAATAACCGATGATTCCTTAATAAGCAATAATAAGAATGATGATATTTATGTTATATCATTTAAATCATTAATATCAATTTCAGAATCACTAGAAAGGGTGGGGCAGAATTCAAACTGTCAATTTAAGTTTTAATCCTTAATTTGGGACCTAAAATATGCTGTGATGATATTCTAAGCCCGGAATTAAGTTGATGATATAAATAACAAATTAATTGAATTATCGAGCAAACATTGTAATTGTCCAAATTGTTTAGGTCAAAGGAAAATAGAGTTATTGACCAAATTTATAAGTGTTGGCACGCATTTTTTACTAGAGTACTCTGATTTATGTTTGAGAAGAAATTGGATCGTAATTAAGATTGAAATATTATTCATTGAGCATAGCAATTAACACATCAGCGAGTCATTTATTAAAATATGTAAAAATAACAGGTAATAGATTGGAACATATTATTTTTATCAGTCGCATTGCTTTTTGCTATGAGAATGATTATGAAAAATTAATTGAAAAAAGAAATATTGAAACTGGCAGAAAACAGGTCATAAAGAAAGGGGCATTAACACGCGCTCCTGGCGTTAGTTGGAAAATAATTAATATGGATAGAAAAAGTTACAACGTCGTGCCGCTCGAGGTACAAGTTGGCAGCACTCATTCGCTCAGCTGTTATGATCTTGCCATAGCGAAATGTATACTGGCTCTTACAAAAGGAGTAACCTCGGGTCTCGGCCCGAGTCAGCCCCCCCCTCCCCATTTAAGCAACGGGAGGCATATATGCAACCCCTTCTCTTCATCGGGTACAATTTTCAACCCTCCGCATACATCAACTATCTTATTTTTTATTTAATCAACACATGCTCACGGAACGATGAGGGTAGCTACAGGGTGTCCCATAGGAATGTGTGAAAACTAAACTCATCTGCCGACTCATCCAAAATAACCTTGACTCTCTACGTTTGTGTTACGTTTACTAGGGGCCATTCAGTTTTATTCCAACTGTGGCAGGAGTAATGAGTTAGCAGTAATGAGTGATTTGAAAATTCAAGAAAAAAGATATCTCATCGAGTGCTTCTATTCGAGAGGGAACAAATACTGTGAAGCTTTTAGGGGGTTCCGTACTAAATTTGGATCCAAACGATTTGCTAGCGAAATCACTTTGAGGTTAGAATAATTTTTTTTTCATATTGTTTGTGTGGCACAAAAAAACACATTACAGATTTTCGTAGAAATCCCGTTGGTTTCTAGTGATAATATTCTTTTTCTAGAATAATTGAAAAATTCGGGGAATACGGCACTTTGGATGATCGTAGAGCTACTCTGCCAGGTCCCTCATTCTCTGCTGCAACAGAGGAGAAGGTCGATGAAGTTGAACAGGGGTGCCTTCCGAATAACAAGGTATGTAACGTTTCGGTAAACTTTACACCAAAGCATTCGCAATGACCAAGTAATTCACCTATGGTTAGGTGTTTTACCCACGGTGAATCTCCTAAGAGCATTCAGATTGGCCATGTGATCTGTACTCCGTTGAGATGTACCACATTGTACCATTCACATTCAATCGGCGACTCACCCGGGTAAATAAAAATGGACGCCTTATTATTGAGATTGATAACCTCAAATCTGTTCTACTAAAACTGTTGAAATAACTTTTGTGTATTTTTAGTAATGAAATTTGATGTGCCACTTTGATAAGTAGAAGCTAGAGAGAATTATTTTGTGCCTCGTGCGGGCTCTACGTTGCTATGAGTATCTCAAATTTCGGGGGGGTTGCCCTGTACTCAATATTTCATAATTTCGTATCTTTTAATGAGGATTTATGAGTTTCGTGGGAATTACAACTGGAGAAAATGATCAGGTCCAGCAAATTGTGCAATACAATTAATGCTGCGCTGTTCCTTCTCACTCTTTCGTCTTCATTCGATGAATCGTGGGGGTTTGCATCCATTCATGGAGATCAATTGATCGGGGAAGTAGTTGGAGGTGATGATAGATTAGGAATCCTAGCTTGTTGGAGCAGATTTGTTTGGTCGTGGAACAAGGGGTTGGGGGTGTTGAAGAATTGATAAGAATTTTTGGTGATTCCCAGAATAATGAATTTCCACGCAGGATGATTCACTTGTATCCAATTGAGGGACAGGAGACAGTTTATTCTGTACTTATTAGAACGAAAGCGAAGACACTCAATACTGTTTGAGAAGAGGAGTTTACATATTCATCTGCGGATAGTGTTTAAGTGAAGTTACAGAAGTGGGAGAAAGACAACCAATTATTGAACACTTCTGTAACTTCACTTAAACACTATTCGCAGCCCTCACGAGGCACAAAATAATTCTCTCCAACCTCTACTTATCAAAGTGGCACATCAAATTTCACTACTAAAAATACACAAAAGTTATTCGCAGCTGCGAATAGTGTTTAAGTGAAGTTATAGAAGTGTCCAATAATTGGTTGTCTTTCTCCCACTTCTGTAACTTCACTTAAACACTATTCGCAGATGAATATGTAAACTCCTCTTCTCAAACAGTATTGAGTGTCTTCGCTTTCATTCTAATAAGTACAGAATAAACTGTCTCCTGTCCCTCAATTGGATATNAACTGTCTCCTGTCCCTCAATTGGGTACAAGTAAATCAGCCTGCTTGGAGATTCATTATTCTGGGAATTACCGAAAATTCTTATCAATTCTTCAATACCCCCAACTCCTCGTTCCACGAACAAACAAATCTGCTCCAAAAAGCTAGGATTCCTAATCTATCATCACCCCCAACTACTTCCCCGATCAATTGATCTCCATGAATGGATCCAAACCCCCATGATTCATCGAATGAAGACGAAAGATTGAGAAGGAACATCGCAGCATTAATTGTATTGCACAATTTGCTGGATCTGATCATTTCCTCCAGTTGTAATTCCCACGAACCTCATAAATCCTCATTAAAAAATACGAAATGATGAAAAATTGAGTACAGGGCAACCCCCCCGAAATTTGAGATACTCATAGCAACGTAGAGCCCTCACGAGGCACAAAATAATTCTCTCCAGCCTCTACTTAGCAAAGTCGCACATCAAATTTCACTACTAAAAATACACAAAAGTTATTTCAACAGTTTTAGTAGAACAAATTTGAGGTTATCAATCTCAATAACAAGGCGTCCATTTTTATTTACCCGGGTGAGTCGCCGATTGAATGTGAATGGTACAATGTGGTACACCTCAACGGAGTACAGATCACACGGCCAATCTGAATGCTCTTGGGTGATTCACCGTGGGTAAAACACCTAACCATAGGTGATTTACTTGGTCATTGCGAATGCTTTGGTGTAAAGTTTACCGAAACGTTACATACCTTGTTATTCGGAAGGCACCCCAGTATTTCAAGGCAAATCCCAACTCGTCCATTCGGAGAGCCGCTCAAGATTTAAAATTGACCAAATCAACGTTGCATCGCATCCTCCACGTTTTTTTGAAACTTCATCCATATAAAATATTGATGTGTCAGCGTTTGGCAAAGGAGGCGATTCTGAGACCACAGGAATTTTGTGAAAGAATGACATAAATGTTCGAAAATGGCGAGCTGCATGAAACAGCAATTATTTTTTCTGACGAGGCACACTTTTGGCTAGACAACTACATGAACAAAAATAATTTGAGATTTTGGGGATCTGAAAAACCTAATTTTTTGGTTACGAAATCTGCTCATCCACAGAAAGTCACTGTTTGGGCTGCTCTCTCCATGAAGGGTGTCTATCTACATTTTTTCGAATCTACCGTTACCGGGAATGAGTACAAAAGAATGTTAGAAACAAAATTCTTCCCTCATGTGAGAAAAAGAGGGCTTGTCAATGGGTTTTATTTTATGCAGGATGGAGCAGCTTCCCACCGTACTCACGAAGTTTTTGAAATTCTTAATACAGTTTATCGCGGTCGAGTTCTTGGTTTGGGATATCCAAAATTTTGTGGAGGGGGAATAGATTGGCCACCCTATTCACCAGATTTGAATCCGTGTGATTATTTCCTGTAGGGTTACATAAAAGATTCTTGTTACGCAAGCAAGCTAAAAACAATCAAAAATTTGATGAATAACATTAAAAAGACTGTTCACGGTATTCCACAGGAAACATTAGAACGTGTATTCCACGGTTTTAGGAAACGTTTGGATTATTGCGCCAGTGTTGATGGCTCTCATTTCGAAAACATTTACTATTAATCGCACTTGTCACGTACAATTTTTGTAAGCTACTATTTTTGTTGGGTGAATTACAAGTTTCAATAATGAATATACGGTGAAATAAAAACGACAACTCTCCTCTATCAGGAACTATATTTCTTCCCTTTTTCCCTGTTTCTAGTAAAACAAAAATAATCAAACAGTTTTCACACATTCCCATGGGACGCCTTGTAGAATAGATTCTGCAACCCCCTCCGCTTGTTAGATGAAAATTGCAACTTTTGGCATACATGCCTCCCCCGTCCACCCACTCATGAAATCCCAGTTTTGAGAATTTTTGTTGGAAAATTGAACTACTTTATCTTTTATTTAATCAACGCATTCAAACTGAGGGATGAGGGTGGCTAAAATAGATTCTACAACGTCCTCTCCTTGTTGGATGAAAATTTCAACCCTTCGCATATATGCCTCCCCCCTCCAACCCCTCGTGAAATCCCAATAATAACAACTGAAAAACATGAAAAAACATTGAAGAAAGGAGAACAACAGTTTCTCCCTGAACCTGTCCCTGTGATAGCGGGACTGCTATGTACCAAACTGTAAAGGGTACTTGGATATCCTTAATTATTTTTTTGCCAATTCCCGGTTGGGTCTTTTTTTAATGCAATTGAAAATCCCGGTCGAAATGGGCGTGCGCGGTGGGATATGACTTAAGCCTGAAGCGCATGCGCAAGTAAGAGTGGGGCTTCGGTTGGAGGGGGGTGGGGCTAGCTCGGCCCGAGACCCGAGGTTACTTCTTTTGTAAGAGCCAGTATAGATACTTTTTCTCACGTCTTTACAGTTATTTTGCACATGCTGTTTTAGAATTTTCTGTACGAAGTAAACAGCGACGATATTATGAATGTTACTGTCTGATGAAGTAATTAAACTCCGATGTCGAGTCTCATTTCCTTCGCGATATTAGTAAACAACGAGACACTGGTCACTATTGTAGTGGAAGGATTGAGCAGCATTTTGATCCACAAGCGTAATTTTCTGAAAAATCACAGTGCACTAGCGTTTACTTCTCCATCATCCAAGTTCTCTTTTCGCAGTTTAACAAAAGCCGATTGTTCTTGAGTGATGAAGTGATAAGGCTTTTATACTTTTAATCGTTCAATAAGAACATCAATGAAGTCATCCTTCGGAAGTGTTTGTATCAGCAACACCTTTGTGTGCACCTGTCAGTATTTTGCCACACGCGAAATTTGCCTATTTCGACGACAGAATCAGAAAAAAGTTTTTTTGGTTCACATAATAATGATTTCACTCCGGGGCAATCGTTACATTCATCTAGATGACGGGCTGGGGTTGGATTTGTACACATCAATTTTGCTAGACAATCTTTGCAATGTTTGAGTGGGAAAGCGGAATCTTTAGTTAGATTCGAAATGTTTATTCGCAATATTAATTTGCAATTTTAATGATACGTGCAAACAAATACCACGTGAGTGCCAATTACCCCCGCCAATATACATCTTGGAGGTCTCAGCACGGCGAACTTCCTGAAACCAACCGCAGCATCTGGATTTGTGACTTTATACTTCCAATGAAGGTCTTTCCAATTTTCTAGTGCCATTTGCTTTTGTTCTACTTTTTTCTCTCCATTGATGTTGATGGATATTTAGTTTCATCCCTGGCATGACGCGACTGTTCTCCAGGTAAAAATTATTTATCCTCTCGACAGTTTTATTTGGAAGGAATGGCCTGCTTTTGAAGTTGATGAAGCAAATAGTCCTTTAATTTCTCTCAATTTTTTCGCTCTTGTCGCCATTTATCTCGTAATACCAAATTCAGAAGCGATTGTCCTCACACTCCACGGCCGAAAAAGAATTGTCAAGATTTGCAGGCGCTCACTGTACATTTTCAAGTCATTAAATTTTTCCTTGAGACCATCCAACATTTCTTCTAACTCTATTTCTCTCGAAGGTCGATACCACTTCGACGAAGATGGATCAACGTCACTATGGTCATTTTCCGAATCATAATCCATGGAAGAACTGTAGAATTCGGCCGCATCGCCTAGTTCATCGTCGATTGAAATCCGGGAATCATCGCGATGGAAAGACCGACCTGATCTCAGAAAACTGTTTATCACATCCGGACTCGGTTCATGTGTTTCGGCGTGGGGCATGGATATCTCGGGTGGAGGTTCCGAACACAGAACATGTGTATCACTAAGATTCACCATGAGGACAGAGGATGGAATGCCATAAGGCGGAACTCTCGTTCGGCACTTGCCACAGATTTTCGCAGACAATAGTAAAAAGAGAAACTTCTCGTGTATTGCCGAAGAAATTGGACATAAATTATGACCGATTCGTCGCTTCTCACCAGGAGCCCGCATTGGATTCGCACACCTATCACTCCGTGACATTCTATGAAAATCAAGAATATCAATCGCGAGAATGAGGATTATTTCGATAAGTTAGATGAAGACTCCTTACTTCGATCCAAGAATAAAATAGGAATATCTCACTATAGACATCCTGTACAATGGGGTTGCGGTTGTATGTCTGTCACAGGGACAGAAAATCGCTACGGATCCTTTCGGAAACTTACTACCAATGGAATTAGTAGGAATGAAAGAAAGGAAAAGACTAACAACGCAGTAATAACCCCTGCATGTTTCTCAAAATATCGTGCGTATAACAATGAAAAAATTTAAAAAGCGAAAAAACGGGAATATCTCGTTAACTTTATCTGAACGGATGTATATATTTTGATTGACCCAAATAGAAGCCACCGAGACCACTATTTAAAAAAAAAATTGAGATTTGTTAAGTAATTCATGAAATATTTGAAGAAATATATGGGGTATTCCATGTGAACTCACCCAGGTCAAAACCCTCACCGTCGCCAATCATATTGCCGATTTTTCCTGTGGCTGTATATGGAAAAATACGACTTCTCAAATTTTTCCAGATTTTTTGAGGCATCCTGTGGACAGCCATATTTTTTTGNAAAATCAACCGATTTGAATTTTTTTGTTACAAAATGTGCGACTTCGAACACACTTTCCATATAAAAATATCAGAAAAACCTCAAAAAACTTCAAAAAACGAGTCGTTTTCAAAGTTGGACCCTTTCTATATTTTTCAAAAAATTTCAGTGAATATATTGGACCAAAATAAAATTTTTCACCAAAGGCCAAAATGGGATCTCTATTAGAACACACCACTCGGAAAGATTTATTGTCAACGAATTTTCAAAAAATCATCAAATTGTTCCAGATTCGAATATAATGCAGTGATTCTTCAGGCGGTAAATTCAAATAATGCTTCTGCGTTCAAATGCGAAAAGAATTTTGAAATTTTTGAAATTTTTCATCCCGGCTTCATGTATTCAAATTCATGAATATATTCACTGAAATTTTTTGAAAAATATAAAAAGGGTCCAACTTTGAAAACGACTCGTTTTTTGAAGTTTTTTGAGGTTTTTCTGATATTTTTATATGGAAAGTGTGTTCGAAGTCGCACATTTTGTAACAAAAAAATTCAAATCGGTTGATTTTTACGGAAGTTACAGGCATTTCAAGATAAAACTTGCAAAAAAACATGGCTGCCCACAGGATGCCTCAAAAAATCTGAAAAAAATTGAGAAGTTATATTTTTCCATATACAACTACAGGACAAATCGGCAATATGGTTGGCGATGGTGAGGGTTTTGACCTGGGTGAGTTCATATGGAATACCGCATATTTACACAAAAGGTTGCATATTTCAGGAACCACTTGACCGATTACGCCCATCGAAAATATCA
The DNA here is from genome assembly GCF_001412515.2 of Diachasma alloeum. NCBI lineage: Eukaryota > Metazoa > Arthropoda > Insecta > Hymenoptera > Braconidae > Diachasma > Diachasma alloeum. The sequence goes on from NW_021680485.1 coordinate 28,346, forward strand.
ACCTTTAGTATTACGACAGCTAGAACCATACCAAACTTCAACTTTTTACCTCCTTTTTTCGCAAGTCAAGTTATCGTACATACAAGATTTTCCATGGTAAACGGAAAAACAGCAATATCTACAAACTGCGTATTAAAGAGTCTATTTGCGAACGAAACGTAGATGTGGGAGCCATCAAGTAGTCTCTAAACTAACTACTCTTGGAGGCCAACCAATGACATCACTAGGAGCGAGCCAATGATATGCGCCAATCAATGAGATCACTGGGTTATAGGGTTATGAGTTATATAATACAAAATTACTGAAAGACGCCGCTGCTATCGCCATGTATAGATGCGTTCTCGCATGGTTCTCGGGTTATTTGTCACATTTGGTGGGTTTTTGGGCAAAAGTCTTGATACATTTGTATCAGAAATACTCAGGGGGTGGTCAAGTGTGAGTGGAAATAATAATTCACTAAGGGGCTGACCGATCGCTGGAGTATACGCGGATGTTAAAACGGGCCATTGGGCAAAGGTTAGAATGATCATCATGGATAGAGACAGCGGCGAAGGAGCGAGAAGAAACGAGTCTAAGCGGGAGGAGGCAGTGACAAGTAGGTTACCCAATCAGCTCAGAGAGGGCACCGAAGTGTCGACATTGTAGAAGATGACGGGGATTGAGGGGGCAAGTAAGAAAAGGGGGAGGCGGACGAGAGACGACAAGGAGACTCCGAAGTGTAAAATTACGAATTATATACTGAGTGCCAGAACGGTTATCCATAGCCCCTCGGGGCCAGGGAGAAGCTCCAGCATACCTGTGGAATACAGGCAGGACTGGACACACAAAACCGAGAAAGCAAGGAGAGGGTGAATGATCCAGAAGTTTTGAGCAGGTCAGTGAGTCTAATGAATTTATCGGGATTGTTGTCGCACCCGGTGGAGTTTCTTGAGGAGAACAGGCGCAAGGGCACAGAGGAGAAAGACGAAGCTGAGGTGGCAGAAACAAGGGAGAGGGCTCTACCTGAGACGAGGGACATTAGGGTTAATACGAGTTCGGACACAGGGCTCGACGTAATGACGGAGGAGACACACGCATGCAAAGCCTGTGGGGAATGGTGCAGCCCGTGCAGAGCATTAGGAGTGCAGAGACTGGCACAGAGGATGGCGGACCTCGAGGCTTATGTAAGGGCTCTGAGCAATGGGGTAGGGATGAGGCCCTCGGCGAGGTCCTTTCGGAGGTATGCAGTGGAAAGAAGATGGTGCAGATTGTGACGGACTGGGTGGCTGAAGGCTTTGATGTTGTCAGAAAAGAGATGGAGCTTGCAGGGGTCAGGGCCCAATTGCAGACCCGGACTCAGAACTTTTTCGTGAGGGGGAGCACACCAGAGGGCACCAATCGAGTCGGGGACGGAGTAGACGTATTCCAACTGGACACTGAGGGCCTGGAAGACATTGAGGCAGTTAGGATTAATAACACCAATACTCCCCTTTCACAGGTAGGTGGAGGAGGGCACTCTCGCGAGGGAGACATCAACGGAGACTCAATCCTTATTTAAAGGGAGCAACCTGTGGATGATCTGACGTCAGAGGATCCACTGGAGGGAATGTGTCCAAGACAGGGCGCACTGGAGAAACTCAGCAAGGGCGTCCTGGGTTATGAGATGATGGTGAGGAGGGATAGAGGGAATAATGCAGTTGTCAGTGGGCTGGGGACGTCCTGGGGTATGGAAGATGTGCACTTCTTTGCAGTGGTAAGGAGCTGCACGGGGAGATTAATAACAGCGAGCCCTGTAGTAAGGTTGGCCACTGGGGATCTCCTCTTTACTATGGGGAAGCATGACCAGAAGAGGCTACTGATGAGTGGCAGTCTCCAGAGGATCCTACGGAGCGAGAGCCTGGTCATTAAAGACAACCTGACTCCCAGGCAAATAGAAGTCACTGGTTAGCTGGAGTCTCTGGCAGCCCGTGCCAAGGAGCCAGGGCGTATGGCTTGGATAGGGAGTTTCCGACAGAGCATCTGACTGAATGACGTGGAGTACCGCTGGAACGAGGAACAAGCCGAACTGGTGAGAGTCGAGGCCCAAAACAGGGAGGAGAGGGCCCCCCTGCGGAGATCGTCGTACTGGTAGTATTAAACGGGGGATGAGGAGAATAATAATAATAATGATTGACTAAATATATGGTGAAAGGGGAAATCCTATCAGGGCTACTTGTTGAAATATTGAGGGGTTCAAAGGGGGGAAAATGAACAGAATTTGGAAAAACATTGAGCATTATGACATAATAGTGTTGTTGGAGACGTACGTGATAAAGAATAAACAAGAAGACCTGATGGGAAGACTGAATAGTATTACCAGTGACTTTGTATGGAAACACAGGGACGCCACCAAGAGGAAGGAAATGGGAAGGGAAATGGGGGATTCTAGTAGGGGTGAAAAAAAAGTTAGGGGAGGGCATGAAAGTCAGTACCTGGCCCAATGGGGTAACGATTTCTGGGGTAAAATTATGGGATGAAGGGAAGAAGTAGAATCAGCAGTCTGCAATAATGTGGGGGTAGACAATATCCTCAAGTAGGTTAGAGGTAAGATTGATGAGGGAAGAGAAAATGGGGAATCAATTGTGATAATGGGAGACTTCAATGTATGGGTGGGGGAATTGCAACCCGGGGATGAGGATGGGATTTTTCAGAGGAGGTCCAGGGACAAGAGAGTGAGAGGGGATGGCAGGAAACTTATTGAATTTTGTGATACAGAAGGGCTCTTTATAGCCAATAGGGCCATAAGGGGCGACTGGGAGGAGGCGATTACTTAGGTGAGGAATCGGAATGAAGTCATGGGTTCGGTTCTTGACCTAGTATTGCATGAGGGTGAAACGAATGTTCTGGGAGAGATGAAAGTGTGGCCCACTATCGATTCAGATCATCTGGGTGTCGGTCTCACGCTCCTGGGGGCGGGGAGTGCAATGAATGACCGGAGGGAAAGGGACAGGGTACATGAATAACAGGGGGTGAGGGGACAACGGATGAGGGTGAAGTCAAACTAGTCCGGAGACTGGGCTCTTTGGGATTGTATTAGAACTTCCTGGAGCACCGGAAAGTGTCGCGAGTAGAGGGGGGGGGGGGG
>NW_021680485.1:31976-43299 GCF_001412515.2 Diachasma alloeum
GGGGGGGGGGGTGTAAAAATGCATTGGGAGGGAATAAAGACTGCAATCCGTGAGGCAGCCGAGGAAACCGGTATGCTGAAAAGAGTACGGAGAGGCCGGCGAAAAGATGAGTACGCGTGGCTTGGTGATGAGTACAAACTTCAAAAAACTCAAGTTTTCAATTATCTCAAACAATTTTTGTATGGTGGGGGCGAGGTCGAGAGAAAGAAATTTCAGATGGAGAGGGCGAAAATGAAAAAGGTGGTCAAGGCGAGGATCCAAGAAATCGCAGAAGACAAAATAAATAGAGTGCGAGGAAGTAAAGACATGGACGGGCGGTGGCAGGCGATAAGGGGAGTTCGAACCAAACCAAAAAGAAAGGGTGAGGGAATCACAGAAGAGAGGTGGGTCGACCAAATGTCCAAACTCTTAGGAGGGTCATCCGTGCTCAGGGACGAAGACAGGGAATGGGAAAAGATAGAGGAGTGGCTTGAGATCGAGGCGCTCCATGAGGATACTAGCTTCCCAGAGTTCTGCAGAGCGCTCAAAGCCTTGAAGAATGAGAAAGCCACGGGGAGGACGGGATCACGGGAGAATTTTTAAAACATTTGCCAGAAAATTAAAAGAGGGAACTTTGGGAGGTAATCCAGAAGGGGTAAGAAACGGGGACGATGAGAGAGGGATGGGAAGTGGCTCGCATATTCCCTATTTACAAAGGGAGGGAAGAGAACGACGTCGGGAATTACAGGGGTATCGCGTTGCTCAATTTAGGATATAAGCTGCTGGCCAGCATCATGGCGGATAGATACAGCATCTGGTTAGAGAAAGAGGGTAAATTCAGGGAAAGTCGGGGGATTCCGAAGGAAAAGAGGGAAGAGGAAACAGATCTTCATATTAAACTCGCTGATAGGAAATAACATTGAAAATAAAGGGGTTAAGCGCTATGCAGGTTTTATAGATCTTAAAGCCGCATTCGATACAGTCGATCGGGATCTTCTGCTGGAAAAGCTGTGGAAAATAGGAGTAAGAGCACGTTTCTATGACATGGTCAAAGCCATCTATGCCTTGTCAGAAAATGAAGTTATTACAGGGACTTTTTAATCTCTCCATCGATGACATCGATGAGGGTTGGTGGAGGAGGGGCGAGGGAGATGTAGTCCTGGGACAGGAGAATATAATCTGCCTTAAATACGCAGACGACATCGTGGTGGTTGCTAATGATGCAGAGGGATTGCAGAGTATGTTGACAACAGCAGAGCGTTTCTTTTAGAAGAACCGATTAGAAATAAATGTAAACAAGACCAAAAAGTCATGGTCTTCAGGGGAAGGGGAATGAGAAAAAGAGGGGGGGAAAATGGCAAATCTATGGCAAGGAGGTAGAAGTTGTGAGCAAATTCAAATATCTGAGCTTCTGGTTTACTACAAGGAATAGGTATGGAGGGCACCCACAAAAAATGGCAGGGAAAGGGGTACGTGCGGTCAATGGGGCTTGGGGAGTGACTACTAGAGCAGGGCTGCGACCACTCAACAGCAGATTATACATACTGAATACTTTGGATAAAGCGGGCGCAATGTACGGGATGGAAATTTGGGGATTGAGCCAGACACCAAACATGGACCGAGTACAGGGCAAGGTAGTGAAAATGGGGATGTGAGTTACACGAAATACACCGGATTATCTGTGGAGGGCAGGGAGTGGTAGGAAAAGCGCAATCTTCGAAACCGGAAGAAGAGCCTTACACTTCCTGGGATGGGTCAGCAGACTAGAGGGGAAAAGATGGGTTAAAATCTGCCTCAAAGAGGAGCTCAGAGCCTTAGGAAACCGCAACCCTACAGCATGAGGATCTGAGTTGGGGGAAGCTCTAAAAGAGTGGGAAGGGGAGGATTTGATTGGAAGTCTAAGGGAAGGGACTCGAGCGTAAGGAATATCAGGAGAGGGTAGATGAGTACTTGGAAGCCGGAGAGAGGAAGGTGCAGGCGGAGGACGCTAGGAAGATTCGACGCTCGCAATGCAACCCGAACTACAAACACTTAGTGAAAGCAAGCCAGGAGCCCAGCTACTGGGACTCTAAGGAATCGACCTGGCGGGACAAGGTAATGTGAGCACGAATGCGCTGCGGTAATATAGGCAGGGCAGGGAACGAAGGGTTTGCTGAGGTGAGCTGTAGGTTATGTGGGGGAGAGCGCGAAGATCTGGATCATATCCTAGGATGCGATGCAATCAAGGGGGGAATACTGAAAGAGTTCTGGGATCACTGCAGGGAATTTATAAGGGATGAACCAGTGATTAATCTTCTGGGGGGGGGGGAAACCAATACCAGAGCTTTGTAAATTTGTTAGGGAATGGGAGAAGCTGATGAGGCAGATGGAGGAAGAGTAGAGCTACGACTCCTGTTCTCTCCTCAATTCCGCACAGGAAAAAAGGAGGTTTATAGAGGAAGAAACAAGCCTTTGTACATGGGATGACGCAATCTTCAAGTACTCCCTGACAACTGACGCGGCGACAGGATGACGGCTCGTGTACCCTCGGTTTTACTTTTGTACTGGCGTTATTGGTGGCCGTGCAGCAGGCAGGCCCCTGCGTCCCTACACTCCAAGTCCCTGGATCCCTCAGCGAAAAAAGGCCAAAGGCTGGGGCAATTTTTACTAATTTTTTCTTCTTTCAAACTTTCTTTCCCTAGAATATTTGTGATTTCTCTATAACTGGTGCTATTGTTAGCCATATAACTTTGTACTTGTTGAATACTACCTATGTACACAACTTTATTTGTTAAGGGGCGGGGAGGGAAGCAAAAGATGAAAACTCGAAAGGGTATACATACAGACAATAAATAATACAAAATTACCTCCATTTTTTCTCACCTCATTATGCGTACAAAAATAAAAGGAGAATAAGTAGAGATTATAAATGACAAAATTGACACGCAGAACATTCGATCTTTCAAGAGTATGACCTCCAACATATTTAATTCTTAGGAAGTGAAGTTGATTTATCAACATATTTTCTACAGACCCGCCCAGTACCGGAAAAAACTGTATATTTCGTCTTGCTGAAGATGGAAAGCTGCATGTTGGATATCGCGAGCATAATTAGGAATTATGAACAAGAAAATTTACTTTCAGAACATGTGACCCTTGAAGCATCTGAACTGTAAAAATCCATGATCGTTACAAAATTACACCCTCAAAACGTTTGACCCGAGTAGATGGGCTAGGCGGGTTCTAAATAGCTTCGCGAAATCACCATCAGGGGCGCCACCGTCGTGGAAGGTTTTGGAATGGTGGCGCCACCATCGCGGAACGTTCGAGAAAGATGACGTCATCGATGACTCATCGACTCGAGTGGTGGGGGAATCCCTCTAAGACCTGTCGGTATTTGTATGAAATATAATGACCTGTTGAAACTTGCATGAAATCGGATATTGGCGCCACAGTCGTGGAACGTTCGAGAAGGATTACGTCATCGATGACTCATCGACTTGCGTGGTGGGGGAACCGCCTAAGTCCTGGTGGGACTTGTATGAAATATAATACTATGAAAAGAGAAATTTCGAGATGAATGACGTCTTCGATGAGTCATCGACTTGCACGGTGGGAAAACTCCCCGTAAGTCCTAAACATGTGCAAATATTTGACAACATTTGCAAACATTGGACAACATTTACAAACATATGCAAACATGTGCAAACATGTGAAAACAATGGTCGAATATTTTCAAGATGAATGACATCGGTGAGCCAGACTGATGACTCATCGATGCGCGAGGTGGGGGTTTCCCGTAAGTCCTGCTGAGACTTGTACATTCGAGAAGGATGATATCATCGATGACTCATTACGCGGTGGGGGGTCTCCCTTAGTCCTGTTGGGACTTGTATGAAATATATTGACCGGTCAAAACTTGTATGAAATAGGATATTGGCGCCACAGTCGCGGAACGTTCGAGAAGGATGATGTCATCAATGTCTCATCGACTCGCGTGGTGGGGGAACCCTTTAAGTCCTGTTGGAACTTGTATGGGATATGATACTAGTGGTGGCGCCACCGTCATGGAATTTTCTAGACGGATGACGTCATCAATCAGTCACTCGGACCGATGACTCATCAACTCGGGGGTGTAGTACGGGTACTTCCCAAGTCCTGTTGAAACTTGTATGGAATACGATACCGGTGGGAACTTGAATGAAACAGGATACTCTAATGAGTCATAGGGGTCTTGGAATAGAAATTACGTCATTGCCTACGTGTTCTAGAATATTCCTAAGGATTCGAGAATATTCCATAATGTTTTCAAATCAGTGTGGGGGGTGGAGGGTGAGTCCCTATAAAATCAACCGACTCCATTGGATTTAGCCGCAATCAGAAATCTGATTTGTTACCATTACCATCCGTGGATTTGCTGGGTAATTATAATGTTGGTGTTGGATGTGCAGGGTTTCCAACACCCAACTGAGAATCGTGAAAGAACTGGCAGTCCAAGCAATTGAGAAAAATGAGTGTACCTGCCTGCATTTCCACCCCCATATGGATGGGATGAACTACCAAAGAAATATCAGAGGACAAATAAGTGGATTATTAATAATCATCATGAAATCATATGGGAAACTGGATCCATACCATATGAGTTTCAAGATACAATTACCCAAATCACGGAAGGAGTGACAATCATCTTCATGAATGGACTGGAGAAGAGACAATGGTTGCAGTTTTACACTAAGTTGATAATCAACTTGAATAATTTGGGGTGCTCAAAAGCGAAGAATTTGATTACCCCCAGATGCTGGAACCACCGAAAGCACAGTCTCATTGAGAATTACACCTGTGAATATGAAAATTGTAGGAAGCTGGTGAAATGTTACACAAAGTACTTTGATTCGACTCTTGATCCAACCACTAACTTCTTCGATTGAATGCGGGATATGCAAATGTTGTAAGCAGATTCCACACATCTCCTGAAAAGATTTCTCTTGAACGTCACAAAGATGTGGAACGCTATATAAATTCTCTTTTTTAATAAAAAATGAATGCCGTAAGAAGGACGGCGGAGCTCAATATTTACAAGAAATTTAAAATGAAGAAATGGCTAGGAGCCGGGTAGCTCAGGTGGGAAAGTACCCGATGCATAATCGGAAGGTTCCGAGTTCAAGTCCCGGTCTGGACTATCCATTTTTTTCAGTAAATATTTCTTGTTAATTCATATTCAGAATAATCCCGGATCCCCTACTACCTAATCTAAATCCTATCCAACTAATTTGTGGAACGCTATATAAATTCCCTTCTTTAATGTTTAATGAAGAAAAATGTGGAACGCTTCATGCTTCTTTTCATTAAAGAAGGGAATTTATATAGCCTTCCACATCTTTATGACGTCATAGGAAATTAGTTGGATAGGATTTGGATGAGGTAGGAGGGAATCGGGGATTATTCTCAATATGAATTAACAAGAAATATTTACTGGAAAAAATGGATAGTCCAGACCGGGATTTGAACCCGGGATCTTCCGATTATGCATCGGGTGCTCTCCTTTTTTTTTTAACCATGTTTTTATTATGAGTCACAACGTTATTTACATATATACAGTATCTACATTTATAAAAACTAGTCTAAAAAAAGTTAATGTGTGTTATTTTGTTTCTTAGAGCAAACTTTGGTCGAAACTAGTTGACTCCCGAGTTTGAATAATATCTGTGTTTACATTGTATTTGCTATGAGTTATTGGTGTTCCTTGTAGGATTAATTCGTTTACTTTATATTTAGATTTGTATTGAGCTTAAAAAAAAGGGGTGAAGTGTTGGTACTTCATTTTTGCCTTTATGGGACAGTAAAAAAAAGCGCTTCTTTCTTGGCATGAGGTTTGTGTTGATTGTAATTGCTTAATCTATTCTTAATAATAATAATGCTTTTCTAGCATGTTCTGTGTATTTAATATTTCTAATTACATTTATTAGCATTAACAACATTGTTCCTTGTGGGCTATAGTACTAAATTATGGTTTATTTTTTGATTTTATGTTCATTCTTTATTGTTATTTTGACTTTTTCTTTTCTTTTCTTTTTCTTTCGAATTGTATGGATTTATGGAGGTCTGTAGTTGTTCCTCCTATATCTATTTTGACTATTATTATTTCTATTTTGTGCTCGAAATCTCTCTTCTCGATTTTTAACCGCTCTTATAAATGTGTCATTTTCTTCTATCCACCAATATTTCTTATTAATTCTTGAGAAATTATTGGTGTCGACTTGTGGTATGTCCCTGGGGGAGATCATTTCCCTGTTCATGAACTCGTCTATAGGGATTTTTTTGTTTCTTTTGTATCTTTTTATATGAAATAGGATGGGTTTGTTATACTCATCTTTTGTTTTACATTCCCACACCTGGCTCTGCCAATCGCCTCGTCGTCTGGAAACTCGGCCAGCTTTTTAATTCTTTCAATATTTATATATTTGATTTTGTCGAAATAGTCTCTAGATAAAGTTAAGATGAAATTGTCTATTCTTGGGATTTCAGCCCTTGCGTATAGATATTTGTTGCTAACTCGATGATGGTAATTGGTGTGAGCCGATCTGTATAAACATAAACATGTCCTTAGACATTTTCTTTCAAAGACTCTGAGGGTTTCCACTTGCTAGGCTCCCATGTTCCATAGTAATTGTGAATCGTAAGTTAATAGTGGTCTAGTCAGGAGGAGATATCAGATTATTTTTGCTTTTTTGTTAATGTGTTTGTTGTGGAAGAGATAGCCGAGTGACTTAAATCTTTTCCTCGCATTTTCAATCTGAATATCAGCGTGGGTGGAGCATCTGACTACATAATCAATATTAATGCCAAGGTATTTTACTCCTTTTTTATTTGGGATTTCGGATTTTTTGTTTGTCTCTGAGTTTGTTATCTTTATTTTGAATTCTGCGATACTTTTTTTCTTTTTTTTGAGGATATTTTGGCTAAAATATCTCTAAAGAGGATCGCTTTGGATCGTAAATCCAAGCTTTACTTGGATTTACTGTCAGATTCCAAGCGGCGTACATATTATTCGCCTTGTTGACTAGGGAATTCAATTTTTCGGTGATTTCGGTTCCATCTTTTCCGGCAACATATATTATACGGTCATCGGCGTATGCTATTGAGTAGGTGTTATTGTCGTTGTTGAGGTCAAACGCGTCAATCACGTGCGCCGTAAAAATTGAGAATAGGCATGCGGAGTTGATGGTTCCTTGTTGCAAACCTTCAGTTATTGTAAAACTTGCACTCAGGGTGTTGTTTTGGCTGATTACTTTAAAATTTTTGTCGTGGATTATGTTCCATATGGTTCTGATTAGTGGGGTTGGGAATTTATTTTTTATTAACTGGTATATTAAGCCATTAATCCATATAGAATCAAAGGCTTTTTCCAAGTCTAATAGGACGGCGCCAACCATTTGATTTTGAAAGATGTGTTCATTGACATCGGATAGTATTTTATTAACTGCATGTAAAATTGAGTGTTGGTGTCGGAAACCGTATTGGTGGTCGGGTATTATTTTTTGTTCGTTCGCGTAACTCATTATGGAGTTGTTGATAACTGCTTCATATATTTTGCTAAGGGCGGGGGTCATGCTGATGGCGCGATAACTTGAGGGATCTGTTGGTAGTTTACCTTTTTTGTGAATTGGTATTACGACTGCGGTTTTCCATTAATTCGGGAAATAGTAGTTATTGAGGGCGTTATTAAATATTATCGTCAGGTCACTTATCATTTTTTTTGGGATGTGTTTGATTACTATGGGGGGTTTTTATCGATACCACTTGATACTTTATTCGGTAGGTATTTTAGTATTAGTTTTATGGTCGTTGTGTTTGTGAAATAATTGTTTATAGTTGAGTTGTTATTGGCGTTCATAGCTAGTTTATTTTCATCCAATTGAGTGATTGTTGACCCATGCGTAAGGTCCGTTAACATTTCGGTTTTAACTTCTTCTATTTTATTATCGATTATTTCCTTTAATCGCGTATTTTTATTTAGATATCGGGGGGAATTTATTGTTTAGTAGTGGGCGCCTAGAACGTTGATTATATCTAATTCGTTATTTATTACGAATTCATCGTTATTAATTGGTATTTTGTTAATATTGCAGCCTGCTTTGTTGATTAGGGAGTTGTTATTTGTTTTTATTCGTAATTCTTTTACGGGTTCTTTTTTTTTTGGTCGGAAGATGTTGTTTATTGTTGGCATGAATTTTTCTGTCTTTGTAATTTATTTTTTTAAAGATGTTTTGGCAATGTTTCTCGATGGATCGTTGAAATTCGTTATTCAATAGTTTTTTGTAATTGTTGATCAAGTTTAAGGTAAAGGTAAAGGTAAAGGTAAAGGGTTTGAATATTCTGCTTGTTCGGGTCTTTTTTTTAGGCATTTATTATAGGTTGTTAGTAGTTTTCTTTTATATTTATTCAGTTGCTTTATTTTCTTGTTTGAGTATTGTTTGATATTCCCGGAGGGGCATTGTTTAAGGATATCGGTATCAATGGATGATTTGATAAAATCTGTGAATTCTGTGATATATTTATCTATTTCTTCGTTTGTTAAGTTCCTGTCATTTGGGATTTCGGTATTATAATTATCTAGTAAATATTTGGTGAACGTGTTCCAATTAGTTTTTTTGTAATTAAAGTAGAATTGGTTTTGGGGATCTTCATATTTAATTCCGGAATTGGGGTCGAGTTTTAAGTGGATAATTAGCGCTTTGTGGTCACTATCATAAATATGGGTTCCGATTTTTTCATCTTGTAAGTTAAAACATTTAATCTGTTATCCACCAGGGCTAAATCTAGGAATGACTGAGCGTTAATATAAGTGAAATCAATCGGCGGTATAATATTTAGTTTATACCTATGTTCGTTAGCCAGCTCCCAGACACGAAGGTGACGGCCTTTATCGTTATTTGTGAAATCACCGTAGCACTGATGTCTAGCGTTTAAATCTTCTGAGATTAGATAATATTTATTTGCGTTTGCTAGTTTGAGCTCATTGAAGAGGAAGGTGATCTCGTCCAGGAACACTTGTCTGCGTCTTTCCGCATTAGTTACGTATACACTGATAATAAACAATTGTTTGTTATCGTTTGTTATTAATTTTATAACTGTATATTCTAATGCTGTATTATTTATTGAATTTGGATAATTTATTCTTGTATATTCAATTCCTTTTTTCATGATAATGGCCGCGCCTCCTGAAAATTTGGAGTTGGCTCTGTCGGTTCTTTCAAAATTATAATTATCAAATTTTATTTTGTGATTGTTATTAAGTTTTGTTTCTCCTAGTAGAGCTATATCTATGTTGTTATTTTCTAAGAATGATTGCAAGAAGAATCTTCTTTGTTGTTTAACTATGGAGTTGACGTTGATTGATGCAATATTTATTTCTTGCATTATTGTTTTTACTGAGTTTGGATTGTTATTGTTTTGTGAATTTATGCGATTATTGGCCATTGAGATTGAGGTGAGTTAAAATTTTATCGATATTTTTCTTATTTGTCTCGACTTGTTCATTGATTTTACCGAAGTTATTTGCAATATGTGATAGTAAATTTTTCATTTCTTTAGCCCAGTTGGGGATAACCTCTACCTGAGGCTGCGAATTAGAAGTACTGGGGTTCTCATGAATTTGCTCCTGAGTGATATTTGGATTGGAATTGTAATTCGACTGATTTTCTTGGTGATTATAACTTTTGGGTCTGTTGATTTGTTGTTTGGGACGATATTGGGTGTTCGACAAATCAGCAAAAGAGATACTTGGTGTTATTCTCTTACTGATTCTTTGTATTTTATCGTTTGTTTCATCGTTGTAGTTTTGTTGTTTCGCTTTTGCACTCTCCAGTGCATTTTTATAATATGTGGAGCCTTTGTAATTGGCAGGATGACCAGTCTTTTTATAGTTTGCGCATTTGAGTAACGCGCGATCTGAATCTTTGTTTATACTACCAACTCCTGGTTTGTGCGATTGGCTGCATTTAACGCAGTGAAATTATAGGGAACAACTACCACTGGCGTGGCCCAGTCCTTGGCATTTTTTGCATTGAAAAAGGCTGGTTTTTCTGAGGGGTTCCCATTTAATCTTTTGGTAGAGTAGTATTGAGATCTTAGTTAATTCATTGATTTTTGAATCGGAGGATAATTGTACTAAGTGTACATGCTTGTTTGAATTTTTATTGATGTTATGTCAAAGGTGATCAATATCCCAAGGCAATTTAGGAATATAACATGAAACCAATCACTGACATAAACTTGAGTTTTAAACTGAAATGAAATTTGAAGAGATTCAATTTTAAGTAAAAACTGTAACTCGAGAAAATTACTCTTTATACAGCACTGAATTTCAATTTTTTATGGAAACTTCAAAAGAATTTGTTGGAGAAGAAACAAAGGTTGAGAAATAAAAAGTAGAAGAATTTTATTTAAACTAACTCTTGCGAGTCTATATTTTGACAAATCAAAAATAAAAGGAAGCAATACAAAATTAATTTGTAACTTACAAATTTGTAGACTGCTAATTCCAAATTGGTTAAACTTAATTACACACACTTGCCGCGAATGATTCTACACAAGTAAAAGTTTGAAAGGTAATTTAAATTGATTGAATATCAATCAAAACTGACTCGACTACTAATTTTTACAAATTGAATAAAATCAAGTAAGTTTGAAACTTATTTAACTCGAGTCAGAAGACCCTACTAAAAGAGTTATAAGTAACTCTTGAAATCGCCCAGAGGGTCGATGAGAAAATTCCACTTTGGGAATTGTGAGGGAACTGAGGAACTACCCGAAGTGCAAGTGGTTTTGTTAACTGCACTAAGGGTGTGACCTCACACACTTCTGGAGGGAAAACTCGGGGCCAATGGTATGCGACCTTGGGCCAGAGTTTCCCGCCCCAAACTCATCAGTCCCAATGTTTCAGGGCTACTCCATCCCTTCCACATTGAGACTGGAAAATTCGTTGGGGTGTGGGCGGACTTTTCCACCCCCAATTAACCAATTAAATTTGTTTCAGGAGTCCCATGTTCTCCCTCCACAATGTTCCATTGAAATAATTTAATAATTAACTTATTGTTTAAGAACTTAATTATTTATTATGAACTATTAATATTTCTTTGTTCTAAAACGCTCAATTTTCAAACGTTTAAAATAACTAACGCATCTTAAATAATTATTACTATCATTCCTTTGACAATCCAAAATTTTCCGAATCGAGAATTTTGGAAAATCAAATATTCCAAATGAAAAAGAAGGATCAATTCCGTTGTTTAATAGAAGATAATTGAATGGATTGAGAATATAAAGTTATCATAATTCAATTGACCTTTCAAATGACTGAAAA
>NW_021680485.1:45140-81439 GCF_001412515.2 Diachasma alloeum
GAAAATTCGTTGGGGTGTGGGCGGACTTTTCCACCCCCAATTAACCAATTAAATTTGTTTCAGGAGTCCCATGTTCTCCCTCCACAATGTTCCATTGAAATAATTTAATAATTAACTTATTGTTTAAGAACTTAATTATTTATTATGAACTATTAATATTTCTTTGTTCTAAAACGCTCAATTTTCAAACGTTTAAAATAACTAACGCATCTTAAATAATTATTACTATCATTCCTTTGACAATCCAAAATTTTCCGAATCGAGAATTTTGGAAAATCAAATATTCCAAATGAAAAAGAAGGATCAATTCCGTTGTTTAATAGAAGATAATTGAATGGATTGAGAATATAAAGTTATCATAATTCAATTGACCTTTCAAATGACTGAAAATTTCTCTGATGGTTATCTAAAGAGACAATTCTTAATTCAAACCATTACGATAGTTCGATTATCAAATATTCGACGTATTTATTAAAAAGCAAGTATATAACATTGAAATATTATTGTGAAAAATATTGGCGTCAGTGGAAAATTTCCAAGGATTTGGGGGAGTGGACGAGACACTCTAATCCTGGTTAGAGATATGCAGGCAGCTGCATGTCATAAACTAAATTGCTAGGGACAAATACATTAAGAGTGTTTATTGGGCGCAATTAGCGAACTTGAAATTTCTGTATTGATTTTTGGGCTTATGATTGTACTAAAATTTACTATTGATTTTTGGGCTTTGATTATGCTGAATTAAAATGCGAGAATACTGCGTTCGATTTTGAACTTTCTGGAGTCGTAAATTCCAGAAATCTGACCTACACAGAACAATATTTGCAATTTTTGCTACACGCCGAAATAATCTTTGTGTAGCTGTTTTTTTTTAATGAAAGGGGGGAATTCGATGAGAGCAATGTTAAGGGTGAGGAGACTTGGATAATTGGAGACTTGGAATGATTACTCACGTTTTAACAAAGTCGATATTTATTTTTAACAATATTTGGTAGAGAGGTATAATGCACGAGGGTACCTCCGATGAGGTGTTTCTTCCTAGGGATGAAGTTCGTAACTGATTACAAAATATTAAATTTTAGACAAGTTGGATTTTCAAAGTAGAAGGGATGGAAAAGTGGAGGAGGAAAATGGTTTTTCTAAATTTTCAAATGATTGGTCAAAATGACCGGTGATGGGAGGGACAATATTCTGATTGGAGAGGTATCATGGAAAATTCGGAAGTGCAGGAAGTAGGGAGAGAGGGAGAAATTGGCGCGCCTTGGGCCTATTCCCCAATAAAGGGCGTCTGAGCGAAAATATTGAGGGACCGTTGAGGGTCGAGCGCAATAAACGGAAAGAAACTATAAAGTAATTTGGAAATACAAATTTTTAAGTTGAATGAAGGGATTAGGACAAATTTTGGCAGTGATTAAATTTCTGAGAAATGTCCTTTACAAACTTGAGGAAATATGAGGATTATTTCAATAAAATAATTCTGAAGGGTCTAAAAGAGATATTTGAGAAATATTTTCGGGTGATTTTATGAGTTTACAACTTTTCTAGAGGACAAAGCTGAGTATAATTAAAATTCTAAGAATTATTTGGGAAAAATACTAAAATAAAAATGGGAAATTTTCAAGGATTGAATTAAATATTTAAAAATAGAAAGATTGTTAATTTCGCGTACTTGATACGCAACATGTGCCCTGCGTAAATTATTTGTGCAGCTGCACTTCATTATGGGAACAATAAATATTCGAACCTAAGAAAGAATATTTGTTGACGATAAAACTATCAAGTTAAAAAAAATAGATGATAAAACTTATTTTAAGTATGAATATCGTCGGACGTCACATTGAATTGGGTCTTCGTTACTTTTGTTATTTCTACGATTTAGATCTCTTAATTCTTGTAGTATTTCATTATCATCATAATCGCCATAGAGGCCTTTTAAAACGATTGTCTTTGGTTTCTCATTTTTTGGGGTATAAGTGTAAAATTGAATTTTTTGATCGTTGAGTAAACTTTTGATTGAATCGAAAATTTTTAAATTCTCGGGGAAAATGGATACATATTTTAAATCTTGCGGTTGCTTGAAGTGAAATTATCTTTTGTGATGACCGATGATGTGCTGAGTAGTTCTGCCAGTTGCTTCATTGTCTTCCCGCGCGTGCGGATTGGAGGGGGTCGCTGACCGAGGCTCCTTTGCATCTGCTTGTTGGTATTGGGTGTCTCTCTGTCTTCCATTTCATCTATTTCACTGCTGGTCAACTCGACGTCTGTTGCAAGGCCATCGAAGGTGTTACTGACCTGTGTTGTTGTTTTTCTGCGTCTCACTTTGAACACTTGCTCGAGGGCGGACCTTTTTCTTTTGGATGGGGTCTCCCAGTTGTTGAGTTTCTGTGTATTTCGATCGTCTTTTTCGGAATCAGAATTTATAACGATATCTTGTGTGTTATCTGTGGTATTTGCCTTGGTTCGTGAATCTTGGGATGTACCCCCTGGATTTTGCTCGGTTAAAGATCCGGTTGATGACCTTTTACCGTATAGTGCTCTCATCTCCATTACTTCTTTCTGGAGATTTTTGGCCATCGTCGACGGTTTGGGTGTGTTTCTGAGTGTTCTCAGGGAAGTGTCATCGTCGTTGAGTGTTTTTTTTCCTGGGGGTATCGGTGCGAGGTGGATGATATCCTCGGCCTCTCACTCCTGATTTCATCGAGGATTCAGCACTTATGTAATTTTCTAATTTGTTGGTGTTTAATTTTTATGCCAAATTAGTTGATTTCTTCTATTAGAGGTGTTTGTAATTTGCTTTTCGACTACTGTCGATGTGGATATTTTCACTTAGTGGGATATTGGCTTTGTAACAGCGTACTATACACGGACAGTGTCACAAGTTTTGGGGCGCAACACGTCCGAACGCTCTCGCTGTCCAGAGCAGACTCCAACATCGAGTGCTCTCTCAACAGAGCTATCCGGCTCCCAGCCATTTCTTCATTTCAAATTTCTTGTACATATTGAGCTCCGCCATCCTTCTTACGGCATTCGTTTTTCATTAAAGAAGAGAATTTATATAGCGTTCCACATCTTTGTGACGTCATAGAAAATTAATTGGATAGGATTTGGATGAGGTAGGAGGGGATCCGGGATTATTCTCAATATGAATTAACAAGAAATATTTACTGACGAAAATAGATAGTCCAGACCGGGAAGTGAATTGTTCTCCCGTAAGATCTGACTGCAGTGTTAGGAATAAGTGGTAATCGGAAGGAGCTATGTCTGGCAAATATGGCGGGTGGAGTAGCACTTCCCAGTTCTGTCCATCTAAATATCTTTTCGCAACTTGGGCGGTATGCGGTTTAGCATTGTCATCTTGAAGAATTAATTTACTGTGCCTATTCACCCATTCTGGTGGTTTTTCTTCTGTGGCTCGCTTCAAACGCCTTAGTTGTCGTTGGTAAACTTTTCCATCAATAGTTTGAGAGGGTTCGAGTAACTCATAATATACAACACCTGTCTGATCCCACCAAATGCAGAGCATAACCTTGGCACTGTGAATATTTCTTTTTGGCTGGGATGGGCCCGGTTCACCTGGCTTCACATAAGCTTTTTGACGTTTAGGATTCTCCTAATATATCCATTTTTCATCTCCTGTGACTATTCGATGCAAAAATCCTTTTCTTTGCTGTGTTTGAAGTAGCATTTCACAAATTGTTTTTCGACCTTCCATGTCTCTTTCTTTCAATTCATATGGAACCCGGTTACCAACTTTTTGAACCATTCCCATTGCTTTTAAACGCTTTGCAACAGTTGATCGTTCAACATTTAATGCTGCAGACAATTCTGATTGAGTTTGACAAGAATCCTCTGCCAATAATGCATCCAATTCAGCATCTTCAAATTTTTTTGGTGGCTTTCCATGTTCTCTGTCCTCAGTGCCAAAATCATCATTTTGAAATCGTCGAAACCATTCCTTGTAAGTTGTATTAGATGGAGCATGCTCACCGTAAATCTCCACAAGCAAACGATGACTTTCCGTTACACTTTTCTTTGCAATGTAATAGCGTAATAACACTTCCCGCAAATGATGTTTACTTAGAATGAAAACCGACATTATCACGGAGATAAAAACACTTATTGCTTACATTTCAACCAAATGTCACGTACTGCGTTTGACAGCTGAAATAAAGTACTATCAAATACAAGGGTTGCCATTTATTAATGCACATAAACAATACTAAAAACGACATCTGTTGGGAAAGGGCGGAGTCATATTTACACACCCAATATGTCATCAGGCGATAAAAGTATTATCTGGCGAATGTGGCATTATAATCCGAGCATTATAAGGCTCGCCTTCGGCTCGGATTATAATGCCACATTCGCATGATAATACTTTTATCGCCTGATGACATACGATATTTTATGTCATTGGGCCCAAAAACCGCGATCTAACCTAGCGATGCGAGCCGGAGGGAGCCGTTGCGAACTTTACACGTCGGTGGGAAAAAAAAAGATTCAAGGCCATCGATTCATTAACGAAGAATCGAAGCAAAATTTGTTTACATACGTACGTACATGGTTTAAAAATTGCACTTTTGGACTTTTTGAATCATAATGGTTCAATATAACCAGAAAAATCGACAACTTCAATTTGAATGATTACAATGTTCCCATTCGGAACCAATATCTAAAAACATTAAAAACCAATTGCATACCTTTGAGAAACATTTTAAGGCCCGGGTGGACTATCTCTCGAACATTATCTCGATTGTTTTTCCATCTTCATAATGGAAAATGTATGACAATTTCCATTGGATTTTACATCACGTAGGAGTCCTTAAAAATTACGATTAGACGGTCAAAAAAAAGTAGAGAAACAATTGAACATTTTCAAAGAGCATTTTTAATAAAGATTAAGAAATAAGTTCGTTGGCGAGGAAATTGTGAATGGACAATTTATCATGGTATCCAGCGATCTGACAGCCATTGATTACTATAACAAATGATGACCTAACAGCCATTAGATATATCAAATTATTAATTTGCAATTTTCTTCTTACTGGGCTTATTTCTCAATATTATTCAAAAACGCTTTTTGAAAATGTACAGCTTTTTTTCAACGTTTTTTTGATTCTACAATCATAATTTTTGGAGACTTCAGGGCTATGAAAAACTGGAGTAATTGAAGATTATCTCAGATTGTCAAGATGAAGAAAATAATCAAGATCACATTCGAAAGATACCCCACCCGGATGTTAAATCAAAACATTCGAAAGACATTTGAAAACATTGATGAATATTAAAAAACATTTGCATGCAGCTGAAAAACGTTTTCAAAACATTTCTAAATATTTAAAAACATGTTTAAACATATGCAAACATTTCAAAACATAAAAAAAAATTTCAAATTTTTTTTAAAAACATCGATTGTAAGACCTCTAAAGGTTTTTTGGTGTTAAAACATTCCTTATGCTTCATTTCTGATTGGCGAGAACGCTCGTGTTGGTACTGTCGCTGCAGTTGACGACTCTTTATTTGAAGGCACCTGCCTTCTGCCGACAATGTCTACCCTGGACACAGCTACGAACGAGAGATGCACCCCAACCCTCAACTTTATGTCATTTGGGCTCACTATCCTAAATGGTAGAACGCCGAGCGACAGTCCTGCCCACTTCACTTACTTAAAACTCGGGGAGTCCGTAATCGACACAGTTTGGTGCTCTGCTATTGATCTGGACTCGGTCAAGGACCGGAAAGTGCTCTCCGACGTCGCCTCTTCTGATCACTTTCCGTAGTCCTATTCCTGGAACATAGAACAGGTCCCTCTTCTTCTCCCGTCTCCCCCTACTCGGTTAATCCTACCCCGACTGCATCGAAACTTTTCCTCAAACCCAGTGATTCCGTCAAATTCCAAAATAGCCTTCAGTCTCTCCCGCCCCCTTCCATCCATTCTGACCTGTCAGTCTCCCATAATCTCCAACTATTTTTCGATGAAATTGCTGATGCCAACTGGAAAGCCGCTCGATCCGCTGGCCTCATTTCATGGTCAAAACCCTCTTCTACGTCTACAAGAGCTCAAAACAAGACTCATCGTAAACCCTGGTTCGATGATGATTGTGACACCCTGAAAAATGAAGTCAAGAAGGCCCTGAAAACCTGCTTTGCCTCGCATTTCGACAGTGAAGACAAATTGATTCTCAACCAATTGAAGAAGAACTTCAAATCTTTAACAGAAACATTGAGGCGTTACAAGTTTAGCATACTCCAAGGACTTCTGGATGACAGTCAGCAAGTGCAAACCCTCGTCTGGACCAGGGACGCCGGTCCTCATATAGAAATCTGAAACTCCTTCTACTGAAAAATATTTCCTCCCAGGATTCTACCTCCGATCATATTGGACTGCCACACTGTCTTGGTCCTGGATCAAGAGATCTCTCTCCTCGAACTCAACGCCTGCATTCGAAATCTCAAAGGATCGAAATCTCCCGCACTCGATGGCATAACAAATGAAGTCCTGAAAGCTCTCACACCCCCCTGGAAATCCTATCTCCTCTCTCTTTATAACAGCATCCTCCTCAGAGAAGAAGTCCCCTCTAGTTGGGCGGGAGTCGTTCTTACAATGATTTACAAGAAGGGAGATCGAGAAGACCCCAACAATGATCGAGGTATCGCCCTGGTAAATACGACCACCAAATTATTCACGGAGATCCTGAGGAGGAGACTTGAGAGATGGGTTGAGTCTAACAAGATTCTCCCTGAGTCTCAACATGAGTTCCGTAGGAGAAGGTGCTGCACTGATGCTGTCTTCTGTTTGCTCTCGGCAGTCCACCTCCAACTGAGTACTCCCCAAGAGAGAAGTTCACGCCGTTTTCGTAGACTTCAAGAGGGCGTTCGACAGCATCCCTCACAATAATCTCTGGATGAAGCTCTGAGGCGTAGGTGTCAGCTTCAAACTAATCAGCATCCTGATCTCCATATACCGCCAGACAAGGCTGAGAGTACGCAGCCACGGAATGCTCTCTGATGTCTTCGAGGTCACAGAAGTTCTTTAGGGGGAGATGCTGAGTCTCCTCCTCTTTCTCCTGTATGTAGCAGACTTTGAAGAGTTTTTCCGGATAAGAGGACCCGTTGGGCTAAACATCGATGGACATACAGACATTTTGATGCAATTATTTGCGGATGACCCAGTTCTCCTCGCGAATACATCAGACTCCGAGCCATCTTCGCTACACTCTTCGACTACTGCTGCAGAAATTGGCTCTCCGTTAACACAGCAAAGACCCAGATCCTCACCTTCAAAGCCGCTGGGCGCCTAAAGTCCATTGACGCAAGTTTCACGATGTCCATTCGTACACTTACTTGGGAGTCCTCATTTCGAGCCCAGCACGTGCCAACGTTTCAGCACTTTCAGCTATTGGCAAAGCTAGAATTGCTTCTTCAAGCACCCTAGCTATTCTTCATAGATCCAAATGTGACAACTGGGACTCCTACATTAGACTTTTTGGCAGTCTGGTGACGTCGACGTTATTATACGCAATTCCAGTTTTGGGCATCGGCAGCCTGGAGGAAATTGAAGTCATCCAAACTGATTTCTTCAAACACCTCCTGAGACTCCCCAGAAACATAGCAAATTGGGCAGTGAGGCTTGAAACTGGATCTCTCAAGCTGGCATACAGGGCAAGGAGGATCTTTTGGAACTGGTTCATTCGTGTTCTGGTGATGGATCCCTCCCGCCATCCGAGGATCTGCATGCTACGACTTTGGGAACTCTCCAAAAACCTCATCGAACTTTCCAACGACAACTGGATGACCTACTTCAGCAGCTTCCTGAGATTAGTCAACGCAGAGGACCTGCTGGATACTTTGGACCCTGAGGTGTGGCTTGTTCGTTCGGACGACGTCTTCACTTCCTTCGAACTGACGCTTCGACAAGAGGATTTCTTGAGATTCTCATCCTCCTCATCCTCCCAACTTTCCTTACCTAGATAAGGACAAGGCCCTAGGCGACCCCACCGCTTTTTACCTGACCCTCCGACTTCCCTTATCCCTCAAACGGTCCATTGCCCAGCTGAGACTCGCAAACAACTTTTTCTGCTCCTTCTCCTTCAAGAATGGTTCCTCAAAGATCTATCCCGCACAGCTTTGCCCCTGTTGTACCTCCCTCCACCTCTATTCCTATGAGACCATCGCCCACATCCTCCTCCACTGCCCCCTATACACCCCCCTTAGATCTCATTACCTCACCACTACCTGGCTCTCCTTCCACCTTTTGATTCAGACCTCGAAAAAGTGGCCTTTCTACTTTCCTCCATCGAAACCCAATGTCTCAAGGAGATTTTTTATTTTACAACTCAATGTTTTTCGCTACGCGAGCAAATGCCCCCCTATTGACCAGGCTGTTGTTTGACTCTTGACTTATTTTTTCTTCTCACCGTTTATATTGTTTTGCTTATCTAACTATGCTCTATGTTCCAGCTCTGTCGCGAGCTTTGAATCCCTCTCCCCAGGACGGCTTTGTTTCGTACCAAAAAAATTTATCAGAGATTTCTCGTAACATCTCAAATGTCTCATCAATTATCAACAATCTAGATTTTTATAAAACTACTCAAATTATTCAAATTTTAATATTTTAAGAATTACTCCGGGTCAATTCCCCAATTCTTCGAATCTTGCCAGCTGCATCCAACAATTTAAAACTAAATTTATTTTCCTCAAAACAAAAAATCGCAGCAAATCCCCAACCGTAATAAAATCCATTTTCGAGGTCTTGAAATTTCCCGTCTTTTCAAAATATCTTTCGGATTATTCCCGTCTATTCAAAATCTCTCTGACCGTAAAAAAACATTGTCCCTGAAAGCAACATCTTCAGACATTTTACAATTTAATCCGTTTCGTCGCGACGGAGGTGTTTTCTCTCGGCTTTGCGACACTCTTTCAAAAGACAACAAAATTCAGCTCGTTTATGATCTAGTCCTCCGCCTCCATTCAATACCTTTCACCTAAAACCGTTTATGACTTAATCCCTTCCAGACCAATTTTCGGTCGCATCACCTAACGGGTCTCTTTATCTGAGTTCCACGCCACCCCAAACATAGCAACACTGATTGTGAGTTACTCCACGCGGACTCCCCCACTTTTCTCACCTTTGAGGTCAAGACAATTCGAACCAAGCAATCACAACACTCAAAATTCATACTTCATTAATCCAAAGATCCTACTCCCCTCCACTCACTCATCTAAAGCTTCAAGAACCACCCCTTGAATTTTCTCCTTTCTAACGAAAATATTTTTCATTCCTCGACACTTGAACTCGAAAGTTCGTGAGAGTAACAACCTCTGGAATCGTACGCGATTAGAATTCTACGAGACATTCAGCATTCATTTAATTTTGACGACGCAATAATTATTCGAATAAAGTCTTAATTTTTATTTTTATCAAACAGTTATTAAGCAAAATAATTCGCGAATTTATTATCTGAGATTAACATTGAAAAACAAAAACATTTATATACGAAAATATTTATTAATCGATAATCATGTAAACGATATTTAACCACAAATGAATAAATAAATTTTATAAAATAAAAGGCGTGAGTTGTCCGAATGAGTTTAATTATTAGCTCGAAAGTATCAATTATTGCAATGTATTCGATACAGGCTTCTACCAAAACATCAAGCCTGACATCCTTCCTTTTTAATACCATCAGCACGCCAAACCTATGGTTTTTTTTTTACTTCACTTACTATTTTTTAGCCCTCTACCAATTTATGTATGAATTTTAGGTGCTTAACTGCCTTCACGTATCTTACTCCTGCATTATGTAACTCCCCATGCTGTTGGAGCAACGTAGGACTCCAGAAGGGCATTATGAAATAAATAAATAATAAATATTCCTTATGATAATATCTGCCGAATACGCGAAGTACACGAGAACAATATTGTGATTATTTCGAAAAAATTGATAATATCTTTGGTGGCAAATTGCCCTTGTATTGTAAATAGTATAGTTATTTTGGTTAATAAAATAGCAATACGCTTCCGAATTGTTATTTTGTAAATTATTTCCTTCTATAACGTATAATTCATTGTTTATCATTCTATTAAATTAAATAAGATTCATTTTCAATTCATTTTGTCAGATTTTCAACTTAATGGAAAGTTATCATCATTATTCTTATTATTCCTTTCTTCTCTACAACCGATTGTCTTTTTTACGATTCTCTCTCTCCCTCGACCCTTCGATTAAATGGTAATAAGAAAATTTTATCACTACTTACTTGAATGAATTTGAAACGTTACATTTGAAGAAACCATCAGAAAACTAACGTTCAGAGAAATTAATGATAAATATGCAGTAATAATAACAGAAGAAGAAAAGCTAACTCACCCCCATAGAGTTATCATAGGAAAATTTGAATAAAGTACGAATGGTTTTGCCTGAATAGAAAGATAAAATATTGAACTTTAGGAATTTCAAACATGCAGAAACCGTCCCATTTGTCGTTTACGCAGATTTAGAATTTTTAATAGAGTCAAAAGAGAATGATCATCATATCCCTCATAGTATCGTATTCTATGTGAAATGCGCTTTTGATGATTCATTATCACAAGTCAAAAACCCATCGAGGTCCTCATTGCATTGAGTGGTTTTCAATGGAGATAAAGCTACTATCATACAGAGTAGATAAATACTTGGAGACCAATCTGAAAAAGAAAAACTCATCAGCTTAGCAAATTGAGGATTTCGGATCAGCAGTGACATGTCACATGTGTAAAAATCTCTTGAATGAAAGTGATAAGGTTCGTAATCGTTGTCATTTAACAGGAAAATATCACAGGGCTGGGCAAGGAGTTGTAACCTTGCATATCAAAATTTGCATTCTTTTCCTATTATATTCCAGAATCTCTCCGGTTATGATGCTCATTTTATCATTCGTAGTTTTGCAACATCACTTGAAGGTACTATCCAAATTCTTCCAGTTAATAAAGAACATTATATCTCTTTCACGAAATTGGTAGCAGGCGGGGCTTGTGTAAATTTAAGATTAAACGACTCATTCCGTTTTATGTGTGATGTCTGGAGTAATTATCAGCGTCGGAGGACTATCTTTTCAATCGCTTTATTAAAAAGACAGCTAAAATGATTAAAATTTGAATTCATGTCATTAAGCCCGAAAAAACCGCGATTCTAACCTCGCTTCCCTCGGTTAGATCGCGGTTTTTGGGCCCAACGACATAAAATATCGTATGTCATCAGGCGATAAAAGTATTATCATGCGAATGTGGCATTATAATCCGAGCCGAAGGCGAGCCTTATAATGCTCGGATGATAATGCCACATTCGCCAGATAATACTTTTATTGCCTGATTATAATCCGAGCCGAAGGCGAGCCTTATAATGCTGGGATGATAATGCCACATTCGCCAGATAATACTTTTATCGCCTGATTATAATGCGAGCCGAATGTGGCATTATAATCCGAGCATTATAAGGCTCGCCTTCGGCTCGAATTATAATGCCACATTCGCATGATAATACTTTTATCGCCTGATGACATACGATATTTTATGTCGTTGGGCCCAAAAACCGCGATCTAACCGAGGGAAGCGAGGTTAGAATCGCGGTTTTTTCGGGCTTAATGACATGAATTCAAATTTTAATCATTTTAGCTGTCTTTTTAATAAAGCGATTGAAAAGATAGTCCTCCGACGCTGATAATTACTCCAGACATCACACATGAAACGGAATGAGTCGTTTAATCTTAAATTTACACAAGCCCCCCCTGCTACCAATTTAGTGAAAGAGATATAATGTTCTTTATTAACTGGAAGAATTTAGATAGTACCTTCAAGTGATGTTGCAAAACTACGAATGATAAAATGAGCATCATAACCGGAGAGATTCTGGAATATAATAGGAATAGAATGAGAATTTTGATATGCAAGGTTACCACTCCTTGCCCAGTCCTGTGATATTTTTCCGTTAAATGACAACGATCACGAACCTTATCACTTTCATTCAAAGGATTTTTACACATGTGGCATGTCACTGCTGATCCGAAATCCTCAATTTGCTATAAGTTGATAAGTTTTCCTTTTTCAGATTCGTCTCCAAGTATTTATCTACTCTGTATGATAGCAGCTTTATCTCCATTGAAAACCACTCAATGCAATGAGGACCTCGATGGGTTTTAACGTCTTCATAAGATGGAAAAATGCTCGAACTTTCCGCAATGGTGGCGCCAATATCCGATTTCATGCAAGTTTCAGCAGGTCATTATCTTTCATACAAGTCCCAACAGGTCTTAGAAGTATTCCCCCCACCACTTGAGTCGATGAGTGATCGATGACGTCATCAACTCGAACGTTCCGCGAAGGTGGCGCCACCATTCCAGAACCTTCCACGACAGTGGCGCCCCGCGGTGATGATTTCGCGAAGCTATCCAGAACCCGCCTAGCCTATCTACTGTCACAGTATGAAACACTACCATAATATGAAACACAAAACCACATAACTTTATGGTAGATAACTTCTCAAGTCATGCAGATTCGAAAATCATTGATAGAATGACGATATTTCATTTTTTGATAAAAACCATTTTGCAGATAAATTCCTCTATGTCAAAATGTATTGAATCGATCACTCCAAAATTTTATACACTAGTGTCACTCAACGGGTCTTAACTATTACCCAAAATTTAGAATTCTTTTCTCCAACTTCTACGTGTATTGTAGAGCGTCAAATTGACTCTGAGATGAAGAAAATTGGAAAAATGCGAATATCTTGGAAACTTTACATGAACGGGTATCCATATTTTGATAGAGGGCATCGAGACGACTATTTTGGAAAAACAATTTCTATCCAACCTGTAGTTTAGGAAATATTGAGCAAAATATGTCTCCACAAAAAGGTGAATATATCCTAAAATACTCGTCCGATTTCACCCCTCCAAAATCCCATTCTGGGGGACCATAAGAGTTTTAATTGTATCCATTTTCAGCTTTCTATCTCAATTTTTGCAAAAGTTATCGTGCCTAAAAATGCTGATCACTATCAAGCGATCCCTGGTTAAGTAGAAATGTTATGACTTGATTTGATAGATATTAGGAATATTTTTACGTCAAAACATTTAATTCAGTCGCGTACTTTTGGAGATATTGAGGAAAAAAGATTTTCGAGAAATTGCTGTATCTCAAAAACTTGACTGAGAATCAAATCAAATCAGATCAAATCTCGACTGAGATCAAACCGAAAAATTGGCTTGAAACAAACCGAAAAACGAAGTGATTCATACATAAATTCTGTCCGTTTCAGGTAGTAGATACGGACTTGATTCAAATCGATTTTTCGGTCAGATTCAAATAGATTTATTGGTTTATTCCAAGGCAATTTTTCAACTTTATTCAGCCGATTTTTCGGTTGGATTCAAGTCGATTTTTCGGTCTGATTCAATCTGATTTGGGCCGATGGGGCTTCGTCAATGGGGCGAAGGTTTTACATAAGGGGATCTTCGTGTGAGACAGAGTGCATGGGGGGGGGGGCGTGTACTGAATTCTCGATGTACAGCCCTTCTGTAGTCGATTTAGCTCGTCGATGAGTTTTTTAAGGATATTTCGGAAACTAAGATAAATGCCAAATTCTTTCTTGAAATGTTGGTCGGACTGGGGAGGTCCTCAATTTTTTTAATTGTGAATTCTCAATGGACACCCCCCCCCCTACTATCCCCCCAATTTTTCAGCAAAACTTCGCTACCTCTCTTAGTTTCAGAGATATCTTTGAAAAAATCATCGTCAAGCTAAATCGACTATAAGAGAGGGGTAGCGGGGATGGTTGTGCATTGAGAACTTGGGAACAAATCGGCTTGAATCAAATCGAGAAATCGGTTTGAATCAAACCGAAAAATCGATCCGAATCAAGTGCAAATCGATCCGAATTAAGTCGAAAAATCGACTTGAATCAAATCGATATTCTGAATTGCATCTGTCCGACTCCGACTTGATTCATGCCGTCAATTCGACATGAAGCAAGTCGATTCCCGGCATGATTCAGTTCGACTTGATTCAGACCGACTTTTTTTGAATGGAAAATTACAAGATCATAAAAATTGACGATTACAAAGCTTCTATTCGGAAGAAAAAATAAAAATAGCAAGTTGAAATTTGGTATCATTATAGCTCTTACAATATTGAAGATAGGTATTCTGGATGGGCTGCCGGCGGAGCCGTTTTGAAGATATTTAATCTTTTGTATAAATCTATTTCATTAAAAAAAAATGGATATCTTCTTGTACATATGAATCCATTCGGAAGCTTACTACTAATGGAATTGGTAGAAAAAAAAAGAAATGGACTAATAACGCAAAAAATAACGGTCACGTGCCTTCTGTCGGCTAGGCTCGTATCCCTGCTTGTTTTCTCAATTTATCTTATGTACAACTATGAAAAACTAGTGAGAAATTGCTCCTGTATTGCGTGTAGTATAGTTATTTTTCGTTTCTGCAAAAAGGGGAGCGAAATCAATTAACGCACTCTATTGATGGACAATCATTGTCATTATGAGCAGTCAAATCTGGATTACGAGAGGGGAAGTAGCGTTTCGAAGAGGAGAGATCCCTCATTTCTTGGGATCTGCTGCGTTGGACGAAAAATGCTTCATGCTCCTTCCACCCCTGACAAAATTAGGGAGAGAACACAACATACCAAGGGAGCTCTGTTAATAGGCAGAAGCGCTGTGCAAGGACATATAAGGCCTGCTCCACAGCTTCGAAATCAGTTACACTTGCATCATCACCTGTGACCAGTCGTCTTCAGCGTCGTCGTAACTCCGACCATCGATTTGCACTTCAGCTCTAGGCTTGTGCACTGACTCTTGAGTTTTTATTTTGATAGTCTACACTGCAAAGCCGTCATCATATTCCTTAATAATCTTAAAGTAATACGTAGAGTTTTTCGTAACTTTACTTTCTGTAAGAAGTCTTTCATGACTCATTAATCAATTAAAAGTCTTTTATGACTTATTTTCAAGAAGTATAGTATCTAGGATGATTATACTGATTAAATAGAATCTTTCATGATTTGTAACTCACTTATACTCATATATTTTATCGATGGAATTTGTAAAATAATTGTATTTATTTGAAATAATTGAAATAATTAGAAAATTTCCATCGGTATTGCGAGCCAATACTAACCGAGTATCCATCAATGGAACGATAGTTAAAAATATACTAATCGCTCGAGATCTGAGAGTATTATTTGATAATCGAGTTGCATTTGTAGATCATATTGATGAAATGGTCAGCGCTGCTAGCAAAACGCCATGTTTTTGGCATCTTCAATAACATGAGTGCAATAAAAACTGGTTACTAGGTACCTCTTTCTACACATGAACTTCAGAAATTGTTTATTCATAGTTTCAATTTGAGATTGCAAACTATTTTCTATCTCCCTCACAAAACATTAGAAACGAAATGTATCGGTGCAACGATGCCACTATACCGAGCATGCAACTCTGTCAACAAGATGATTAAATATTGTAATTACTACTTAGATATTGTGACATCACCACTGACGATGATAGCTCAAAAATCACCTGAGTATGTCAAGTCACTCAGGCCTAGCCATAGTTAATTTAAATTAAGAAGATCGTTACTTGCGATGTGGCGACTACGCCTCCAGTAGTTCCCACTCCGACCGAGCAACAGCGTAACGGTCAGCCTTTGGGCGCTACTGAAGCGTCGCGTCGACAACGGAAACAAGCCTTAATACCTCGGCTTTTGGGCTAACGCTACACGTATAGCACCCACAGTACTTCGTCCAAAGCATTACAAACCATTGATTATTCATAAGTGTAAATTAATAAATATAAACGTGTTGACATTTGTGTTACTATCATTATCCTGGGGACAACATAATAATAGCTATAATTGGTGACCCCGACGTGATGCCTGCGGATTGCGTTAGCATAAAATCGTAACCCCAAATCTGTCCACGCGTTGGTGACGCGTACAAACCCTTGTGGAAATGACTCGCGAGCATTCACCGACTCGTTCCACCCAAGCGCAAGGCCAGCTGTCGCCAAAGGAATTACTGCAGCAGCAACAAGCACTGCAACAACAACAAGCACTGCTGCAACAACAACAGGCATGGCTGCAGCAACAACGACAAACCTCACAGTACCAAGGATCACTCGATAGCGCCGACAATAACAACAACAACAGACTACCAGAAAACCCCAACAATTACCTTCCACTGGCGCAACCCTACTTCAACGCCCAGTCAAACTGTGAAGCACACATCATGGCAATGACCCAGCTCAGGCTGCCTGAGTTTTAGGCCGACGATCTTGAGATCTGGTTTATTCAAATTGAAGCACAGTTTGCCACTCCCAACATCAGAAGTGACAACTCAAGATACGAGGCAGTCATCGCAGCCCTGAAACCAGAGGTTCTCAAGGAGGTGTCTGACGTCCTGAGAGCACCGCCTGCACAAGATAAGTACACCTACTTAAAAACAAATCTCATCAAACGCTTCACCGACTCACTCGATCGCCAGTTATACAAACTCCTGACAGAACTCGAGCGCAGGAACCGAAAACCCAGCCAGCTCCTCAGGGAAATGAGGACACTCGCTGGCAATAGAGCATCTGAAGAGCTTCTTCGCAGCAGATGGCTGCCACTGCTACCTGATATCGTCTGCAAGATTCTGAAGCCTGTTCAGAACAACAGCACTCTTGACCAGCTTGCTGAGGCCGCGGACAGCGCCATGGAAAATCACACCAGCTCTCATGTCATGTCAACCAATGTCCAGGTCATGGCGACCCATGCTGTTCAGGCTGGAGGATACCCTCGTCAGAGCAACAGCAACCCTATTGAGCAGAGACTGAGCAATCTGGAGAAATCCATGGAGACCCTAACAGCTGCATTCGCCGAGCTGTCGAGCAAACTCAACGAAGGCATCGAGAGGAGACCACGATCTCGATTTTGAACTCCAGGTCCACCAGGCCACTGCTTCTATCACAGCTGGTTTGGTGACAAGGCTAAACGATGCCTTCTTCCCTGCACTCATCTTAAGGCTGGCATGCAGGGAAACTAGCGGAGCTCTCGTCAGTGCAGGTGATTGGCGACAGCAGCTTCAACATCAAACCCATCAATCCCATCGCCTGCATGTTTTCGACAAATCTACACATCTCAGGTTCCTTGTTGACTCTGGCTCGGTCGTTTCTGTCTTACCACGAACTTTTGTCAAGCAGAGACTGGGATTTTCAACTTTTAAACTCTATGCTGCCAATTCCACCATCATCAATACCTATGGGCATCAGCTGCTGATGCTCAATCTTAGATTACGCCGTGCTTCCACCTGGCCTTTCATCATCGCTGATATTCAATCAGGAATCATAGGGGCCAATTTTATCGTACACTTCGGTTTGCTTATCGATCTTCAGAAGCATCGCCTCATTGATCCTCTTAAGTCACTGTCAACCCTCGGAAAACTTGTTGAAACCACTGAATATAATATCTCAACAGTGGATTAGCAAGCTTTCTCCAACTCACATCCTGAAGGCAAGTATGCAGAGCTCATCAATAACTTCATCGACATGACCAAGCCATCCTTAATCTCTTCAGCTCACTCAGACACTGGTGTCGTTCATTACATTGTCACCACAGGACCACCAAGCTCAAGGCAGCCAAGGATTGACATCAACCTGCTGTTGGAGCTTGGTCTCATACGCCCATCCAGCAGCAGTTGGGCCAGCCCAATTCACATGGTCCCCGAAAAGCTAGGAGGTTGGCGCACCACGGGAGATTTTAGACTACTCAACGCACAAACTGTTCCCGATCGCTACCCTATTCTAGTACCTGAAGACTTATTTCAACACCTACATGGGAAAAAGATTTTTTCCACCATCGCCCTGGTGCGTGCCTATCACCAGATACCTGTAGCTCCAGAGGACATTGAGAAAACTGCGGTTACTACACCTTTTGGTCTATTCAAATTCCTGGGGATGTCCCCCGGACTTCGAAATGCCACCCAGACCTTCCAGCAGCACATGGATAACATTCTGAGAGGCCTGGACTTTGTTGGATGTTTCATTGATGATCTCATAGTGGCGTCTCACACACATGAGGAACATGTGTACTATAGCACTTAGAACAGATCTTCACGAATCTTCGATAAAACCGGCTCACGATTAACCCCAGCAAGTGTTGTTTCGGCTAGGAGGAGGTGCTCTATCTGGGCTACCCTATCAACAAAGACGGTTAAAAGCCTCCGGATTATCGTGTTGAGGCAATCCTCTTGTTTCCCAAGCCGGAAACCATCAGTGACCTTCGGCGTTTCTTGGGAGTAATAAACCATTCCCGCAAGTGTGTGCCCAACGCCGCAGAACTTCAAGCTCCCCTCAACGCCTACTGCAAGGATACAAGGAAAAATGACAAATGGAAAATTCAATGGACCCCTGATGCTGAAAAGGCCTTAGAAGACTGCAAGCATGGTGTCGCCTCAGCAGCATGAACAGCTTTTCTGTCATCAATAGCTCCACTGTCACTCACTACAGATGCTTCTGATTTCGCCATAGGCGCATCACTAGAGCAGTTCGAGGACGACAGGTGGAAGCCAATGGGTTTTTTCTCCAGGAAGCTCAGCCCTACGGAAGCTAAGTACAGTACGTACGACAGAGAATTGCTGGCAATTTTTGCGACAATCAAATTTTTCCGCCACATCCTGGAGGGACGCCACTTCATTAACAGAACCGATCACAAACCCCTGGTTTATGCGTTCTCTCAAAAAGCTAGCGGAGCCTCACCTTGCCAACTCACACAGCTCGAGTACATATCGCAGTTTACCACCGAGATTGTTGACGTGAAAGGTGAGGACAATGTTGTGGCTGACGCACTTTCCAGGATCAACTCCATCAGCATGCCCACCATCTTGAGTGCTGAGAAAATTCAAGAGGAGGAGCAGGATGATGACGAGCTCCAGCAGCTGCTCCATCGTTGTCAATTAGACAACTATAAAAATCCCTGAAAGTTATTAAATCCTCATTTAAAGCGTTAAGGATTTTCAAGTATTTTGGCTATTTTTTCTCCAGTAAAATGCTTTTCTGTTTTTGTAGTCGAACATCAGGGCTTTCATTCGAGCCCCATTTTACCCCAAGTTTCCGAACATTCTATAATGATTTTTTATTTAAACTTTGCAGGTCTGCTTTTGAATTTCGATATTGAATCGTTAGAAAACATTTTAAACATTTTAATCTGAATAAAAATTGGAAAGTTCGGTTCCCGTTTTCGGTGTCACCGGTGTTAGTATCGTGCGACGCGAGTCTCCAGTGGGTTGTGCCATTGAAAGCAGGTACGGGATAGTTGAAAAGATAAAAAGGTGGTCAGTGGGCAGGGAAGTGCGGGAAGGGAGGTAAAATTAATAAAAAAGTCGATGGGCGAGTGTGAGTGAGGAGAGAGAGTGAGTGACGGGTGAGCGTGGGATTGAGAGGTTAGGAGAAAGGAGAGTGAAAGGTTGTGTGTGGTGGTGAATGCGTGAGAAGGTTGACGTGTGGTGCGATTGTGAACGTGAGAAGTAGAAAAGGAAAGGAGAGGTACGAGTGTGTAGTGGCCAGAAAGGGAATTGGACAGTCTGGCGGTTGGTAAGGTAGGGAAGGACGGGCAGGCGCAGGATAAGTAGGGAGTGGGTTAGGAAGAGTTTGACTGGGTGTGTGCGGTTTGGTGAAAGAAGAGAGAATGAGTGGGAGAGGAGAGGAGACAGAGGAGAGTGGGAAGGAGTCAGTGTATGAGGGAGAGGTTTGGAGTACGCCGAAAATGGTGGGTGTCGAAAGGGGGGGGTGAGAATGCAAGCGGAGGTGTGGATGGAAGAAGGGGAAGGAAGACGAATGTGGAGAGATTGAGGTTGGAAGGACAAAGGTATGCGCCAGCCTTAAACATGGATAAATGGAGGACTCCTTCAGGGAGTGAAACGGATACTACGGGGGAGGATAGAAATAAGAGGGAGAAGGAACAGACAGAGGAGGCAGAGGAAGCACCTGGAGGGGATGCTCACCCCTTCGGGAATAGCAAAAGGACGAAAAGGACACCAGTGAAAGGAAAAAATAGGAATGGGCAAATGGAATTGAAGGATCTGGCTGTGATGATCACAGGGTTGAAGAACGAGATGATGGCGAAGTTGGCAGTAGTTGAGAGACAAGGGAGTGAGACGAAAGGGGAGGTAGAAGGCATGAGAGAGAAGTTGGTGGAATGGGAGAAATCGTGGAGAGAAGAGAGCAGGGAGTTGTGGGAAAAGATAAAGAGTTGGGAGGAGAGGGTCGTGATGAGAGAGGAGTTGCGAAATGGGGAGATGAGGCAAATCGAAGAGAGAATGAGAACGATAGAGACAAGTGGTAAGAAAGAGGGAGGAGTAGGAGTGGGAGAGGGCACGAATGCGGAGGAATGGCACAGGAGATTGAGGGTGTTGGAGGAGAAGGCGGAAAGAGAGGAAAGGGAGAAACGCAGGGGGAATATAGTAGTGAGAGGAATGAAAGTGGTAAGTACGGACGGAAAAGAGGAGGTAGAGAATCTGCTGAGAGAGATTGGAGTGGGAGGAGTAGTGGAAGAAGCGAGGAGAATTGGTAAGGATGTGGGTAAGGGGTCAAGAATGATGGTATGGGCGAGATTAGTGAGTGTGGGAATGAAGAGGGAGGTAATGGTGCGAAGGAAAATGCTGAAAGGAAGAGAGGAAAGAATAGATGATGATCTGACGTGGGATGAAAGAAAGTTGAGATGGATGGCGGGGGAGAGAGCGAGACTGGAAAGGATGAAAGAGGGGGCGAGGAACAGGGAGTTGGAAGGGAATAGGGAGAAAGAGAAGGGAGGGCGATTGAGCAAGGAGACAGGAGGGAGGGATGGGACACAGTGGAAGGCCCAAGGCGAAGAGGAGGCCACATCCGTGGGGCTGGGGTTCCAGGGGAACAGGGCTGGAAATCGTTAGGGAGAGGGGGAGAGGGGAGGGATGAGAGGGGGAGAGTACGAGAGAGGAGGGAAAGTGAATGCAGTGTGTTGTTCTGGAATGTGGCGGGACTGGCAAATAAGGGTAAAGGGTTCTGGGACTACATCGGGAAATGGGATGTAGTGATGTTGAGTGAGACGTGAGTGAATGCAGAAGGCTGGGAGAGAGTGAAGAGAGGAGCGCCGAAGGGATACGTATGGAGAGTGCAGGAAGCGACGAAAGACGCCGTAAAAGGGAGGAGATTGGGTGGGTTTCTGTCAGGGGATAGGGAGAANGATGGAAGAAGGGGAAGGAAGACGAATGTGGAGAGATTGAGGTTGGAAGGACAAAGGTATGCGCCAGCCTTAAACATGGATAAATGGAGGATTCCTTCAGGGAGTGAAACGGATACTACGGGGGAGGATAGAAATAAGAGGGAGAAGGAACAGACAGAGGAGGCAGAGGAAGCACCTGGAGGGGATGCTCACCCCTTCGGGAATAGCAAAAGGACGAAAAGGACACCAGTGAAAGGAAAAAATAGGAATGGGCAAATGGAATTGAAGGATCTGGCTGTGATGATCACAGGGTTGAAGAACGAGATGATGGCGAAGTTGGCAGTAGTTGAGAGACAAGGGAGTGAGACGAAAGGGGAGGTAGAAGGCATGAGAGAGAAGTTGGTGGAATGGGAGAAATCGTGGAGAGAAGAGAGCAGGGAGTTGTGGGAAAAGATAAAGAGTTGGGAGGAGAGGGTCGTGATGAGAGAGGAGTTGCGAAATGGGGAGATGAGGCAAATCGAAGAGAGAATGAGAACGATAGAGACAAGTGGTAAGAAAGAGGGAGGAGTAGGAGTGGGAGAGGGCACGAATGCGGAGGAATGGCACAGGAGATTGAGGGTGTTGGAGGAGAAGGCGGAAAGAGAGGAAAGGGAGAAACGCAGGGGGAATATAGTAGTGAGAGGAATGAAAGTGGTAAGTACGGACGGAAAAGAGGAGGTAGAGAATCTGCTGAGAGAGATTGGAGTGGGAGGAGTAGTGGAAGAAGCGAGGAGAATTGGTAAGGATGTGGGTAAGGGGTCAAGAATGATGGTATGGGCGAGATTAGTGAGTGTGGGAATGAAGAGGGAGGTAATGGTGCGAAGGAAAATGCTGAAAGGAAGAGAGGAAAGAATAGATGATGATCTGACGTGGGATGAAAGAAAGTTGAGATGGATGGCGGGGGAGAGAGCGAGACTGGAAAGGATGAAAGAGGGGGCGAGGAACAGGGAGTTGGAAGGGAATAGGGAGAAAGAGAAGGGAGGGCGATTGAGCAAGGAGACAGGAGGGAGGGATGGGACACAGTGGAAGGCCCAAGGCGAAGAGGAGGCCACATCCGTGGGGCTGGGGTTCCAGGGGAACAGGGCTGGAAATCGTTAGGGAGAGGGGGAGAGGGGAGAGATGAGCGGGGGAGAGTACGAGAGAGGAGGGAAAGTGAATGCAGTGTGTTGTTCTGGAATGTGGCGGTACTGGCAAATAAGGGTAAAGGGTTCTGGGACTACATCGGGAAATGGGATGTAGTGATGTTGAGTGAGACGTGGGTGAATGCAGAAGGCTAGGAGAGAGTGAAGAGAGGGCCGCCGAAGGGA
The DNA here is from genome assembly GCF_001412515.2 of Diachasma alloeum. NCBI lineage: Eukaryota > Metazoa > Arthropoda > Insecta > Hymenoptera > Braconidae > Diachasma > Diachasma alloeum. The sequence goes on from NW_021680485.1 coordinate 67,718, forward strand.
TACGTATGGAGAGTGTAGGAAGCGACGAAAGACGCCGTAAAAGGAAGGAGATTGGGTGGGTTTCTGTCAGGGGTGAGGGAGAGTATAGCGAAGGAAGAGGACAGAAGAGGGGAAGAATTATGCGGAGGGGTAAAAGGTGTGAATGTTAGAGAGGCGTGGGTGGGTAGTGTGAAAGCAGTGGTGGTGGGACTGTATCTGGAAAGAGGAGTAAATGAAGGAATGGAAGAAATGGAAAAGTGGATGGAAAATGAAGAGGAAAAATTGATATTGATAGGGGGAGATTGCAATGCGTGGACAGGAGAAAGAGGAGGAGAGTTGTGGGATGCGGAGGCTGGGTACTGTAAGAGAGCATCGAAGCAAATGAAAAAGGAGAGGGATGGGCAGAGGGAGAAACTTCTAGAATGCTTGGCTCGGAGAGGCTGGTTCATTCTAAACGAGAATACAGAGGGGGATGAAGAAGGTGAGATGACATTTGTTGGTAGGGGAGAGACTGTGTTCGATTATGTGTTTGGGGATGAGAGAGCGAGGAAATTTGTGAGGAGTATGAATGTGGAGGATGAGCCGGGATCGGATAATTTTGGGTTGGCTGTGCGGCTACGGAGCGGAGGCAGATGGGAGGGACGGAAAAGTGAGAGGATTCGCAAGAGAGGGAGAGGAGGCAGGAGAATGATACGATCTCTGACCACGTTTAGGGAGAGGGGGAGGGTGACGTTTGCTGAATGTATGGGAGGATGGAATGTGGACGGTATGGAGGAGAGAGGTGTGAAGGAGATTTTGAGAGGAGTACGGGAAGCTGTAGAGAGTGCCAAGGGGAAGTTGGAGAAGGAGCTGCCAGTGGAGGAGAAGAAGAGAGGGTGGTGTGATGGCGAATGTGTGGAAGCAAACAAGAGGGTGAAAGAGAAGACGAGGGAATGGAGGAATGGAATGGTGAGTAAGGAGAAGTGGGTTGAGGAAAAAAAGAAATTTCAGGCCATGTTAGACGTAAAAAAGACGGAGGAAAGGAGACGGTATGAGCTGGAGGTGGAAGAGGCGGTGAGAGAGGGAAGAGAATGGGAGATTGTGAATAGAGAGAGGAAGAGGAAAAAAGGATTATGTGACAGAATTGGAATGAGTGAATGGTCGGAATACTTTATTGATTTGCTCGGAGGTATGGAGAGTAGGGTGGCGGGTCTCGAAAGAAGAAGAGTAGAAGGGGAGGGAATGGAAGAGCCGAGTATGGAAGAAGTACGCAATGTGGTGAGAAAGCTGAAAATGAGGAAGACGCCAGGAATTGATGAATTGGAGAACGAAGTGTTTAAGTGGGGTGGGGGGGGGCGATAAGGTAATCAGAGCGATCTGGGGTGTGTGCAGGAAAGTATGGAGAGGGGAAGGGTGGCCGGATGAGTGGAAGGTTAGGTTGGTCGCGCCGGTGCTGAAAAAGGGTGAGGGGAATAGAGTGGAGCATTATAGGCGGGTAACCCTGATGCCGACGTCGTATAAAATATATATGGAGATGTTGAGAAGAAGGTTGGAGGAGGAGACGGAGGCAAAAGGGTTAATCCCCCATAATCAAGCGGGGTTTAGGAAAGGGATGGACACGGTGGAGGACATTTTCGTGCTCAAGTTTTTTATAAACAGAGCGGTAAAGGAGAAGGGGGGAAGCTTGTTCGTCCTGTTTGTTGATTTTAAGGCGGCCTTTGACAGCGTGAACAGGGCGGTGTTGTGGGACACAATGGAACGGAGAGGGATAGAGAGAATTAAGGAAGCGTTCAGGGAGAAAAAATAGGTAGGGTCAAGGCGGGAGGGGGAAGTAGGTGAGGAGTTCTGGACAGGCAGAGGCCTGAGGCAGAAATGCCCGCTCAGCCCGATTCTATTCAGTTTGCTACTGTCGGACCTGGAAGAACGGATGCAGAGAAGAGGGAAGGGTGGGGTGATTCTGGGGAGAAGGAGGGTGTACCGTCTGACCTACGCAGACGATATAGTGCTGCTGGCGGATACGGAGAGGGGGATGAGGCTGATGATGACGGAATTTGAGCAGTATGTTGAGGAAAAGGATCTGGTAATGAATGTGAGGAAGACAAAGATGATGGAGTTTGGAAGAAGGAGGAAAAAAGGGATGGAGGAGAGAGTATGGAGAGTGAATGGGTAGGAGGTGGAAGAAGTAAATGAGTTTTGTTAGTTGGGGTATTGGCTGGCGATGAATGGTAGCGATGAGCTACACATGAAAATGAGAGCGGAAGCGGCAGGAAGAATGGGGAAAGTATGGGCGATCGGTGAAAACAGGTTTAGGAATGATTGGAGGCGGAGACTAGGGTTGTTTGATAAGCTGGTCTGGTCGACGATGGGCTATGGGGTGGAAATGTGGGGATGGAATGGTTGCAGGAGGATGGAAGAATTGAAGGAAAAATACGTGAAGTGAGTGTTCGAAGTGATCAGGCAATGTCCTGGGTACATATTAAGAGAAGAGGTGTGTCGGAACAGTCTAATGGCGAAGATGAGAGAAAGAGCGTGGAAATTTGAGTGGAAGTTGAAGAATGAGGATGGGAATGTGTTGGCCAAAGAATGAAGGAACTGGAGAGGAGGGAGTGTGTGAATGGAAGCCAGTTGAGTGGGTGGAAAAGAGTGAGGAAGAGAGTTAGGGACGAATGGAGGATGAGAGAGAGGGATAAGTGGGGAGAAATAGAAAGAGAGATGGTAGCGCAGGAAAGAGAGGTGAGGTGGGGAAAAATAATGGAGTCCAGATACAACAAGTGGTATAAGTTCGTTAGATGGACGGACGGTGTCCCGTTGTATCTGGAGTTCATGAAAAAGAAGGAAAAATGGCAAAGAATGTTTAAGTTCAGAGTGGGGGGAGGAGTGCTGGAGTCGGAATATTGGAGGGATGAGTCAGAGAGAGTATGCAGAGTGTATGGGGGAAGTGGAGACGTGGGGACATGTGTCTGAGAGGTGCACGGAAGAGCCGTAGTTGGAAAGGAATAGGGCGCTGGAGAAGAAGATCCGTGAGGTGCTGGATGAGAATGGAAGGGGGGTGAGTTGGCTAAGGGGTTTGGAAAGAAGAAGAGAGGGAAGGAGGGAAGGAATGGGATGGATCGTGAGGGAAGGATATTAGGAGGAAAGTGAAAGAACAGTCGCCACAGACCCGGAAGCGGACCCCCCCCCCACTCGTGAGGAAAGAGTTGAGAAAAGAGGAGAAAGAGGGACTTAAAAAAAAGAGACTTAAATAGCTATTTTAAGTTAAGTTAAGTTGAGTAAATGTCAAGCGGTTGAGAGGAGAGGAAAGAGGGAGAGGAGAGAGGATGGTGAAGAGCAAGCAATAGGGAAATGAATAGGTGTACGAAAGGGAGAATTAGGTTAAGGACAATTATGTATGAGGTTTTAATGGTGACGGAAGCCGAACAAAGTCCATAAAATGGAATAAAGAATATATAATGAAATTGGAAAGTTCATTTTTGGAGGAAGATTGATGAAGGAATTGAAAAATTACAATTTTTGAAAGAGACGAGCATTTTCTATAAATAATTTATAAACAATCAATTGACCACCAATGAAATCATTTGTTCGGAATCGTAGCAAATTTATTCATATTACGAATTTTACCAGAAATCGTTTTCGTGCCTAAAAGACAGGTTTCCAAAAGTTTAAAGAATTTCAATTATTTATTTATAAACAAAGAATGTTTAAAATAATAATAATTCGGTGGAAAAGGTAATTTTGATGATGCTGAATATTAATGATTTTTTTTCAAATTTTTCTCATGCAATTTAATTAATAAATTTGATGACTAAAAATGGTTGAAGCTACAGTGTGCTCATTTTAAGGCTTAAAATATCAGTTGTATTCCTGTGTAAATTACTCCATCCCAAATTGAGATATGACGATGAATCAAACTTTGTTAAAAAAAAAATTACATCTTTATGGAATGGGAAAACTACACACGCCAAATCTTTTAAGGAAATGATGAAAAATTGGAAAATTTTTCTATGAAAAACAAGAAGGTACACTGTCATTCGTCGGGTGTAATAAAAGTTAGTCCCGTCCGAGGGAAAATATGGCCAGCTGGCCAAACTCCTCCATTTCAGTATATGGCCGGCACATAAAGACACCGGATAATCCAAGCACCTGACGCTGCCAACAAATTTGGAAATTTTCTATCACTTTTTTCATTGACTTGAAATAAACATGAATACTTCGTTTTTTTTTAAGGAGATGACAGACTAATTGAAGAATCATATATCCAAATCTCAAAGAATGACGTCCTTCCTAAATGACCTTAAAACATCTTTGAAAATGCCTATTTTCAGCAAAAATCATACTTTTCAATTCAATAAAAAATTATGTGAAAAATAGGAACAAATATTGTGACTATTCTTTGACGCTTCAGTACGAATTTTGTGATCTATAGTGATCATTATAGTGATAGGTTCGTGACATAATGATAATTATAAATTTGGTTAACTCCCTTAGATGAATATCTTCATAAGGAATTTTGAAAGCCCTGTGCTTACTCAAAAAATGGGTTTGAAAATTGACAAAAATTCCCATCGTTGTCTTATTTATTGAAGTAAAAATTTTAGAATTATTTTCTCTCGTATACCCTTTCGGGTTTTCACGATTTGTTCCCTTCCCACCCCCCAACCCCCTGTACCGCATTCGCCGAAGGACGAGGGAGAACCTCACTTGAGGGAAAAAGCTGCCCAGGTACAGCCGTCCCTTTAACGAGACTCCCGCTCGACAGTGAAACTGTGAGATTACAGTGTTACAAATTTTGGCTCCCCAGCCGGGTATCGAACCCGGATCGCTCACGCGCCAATCCCATACTCTAACCACACAGCGACGGCTGGCGGTGTTTATTGAACTATTAGATTCAGATGTTGGAACAGCAAAATTTGAAAATTTGTCATCAATGTGGCAGCCTAATATACACATACGTACGGACACGGTCTAAAAATTGCATTTTCGGACTTTTTGAATCCTAATGGGTCGATATAACATAAAAAAAATTCTAAACGGCTGTATTCTTGATACAGTCGTCAGATTTAACCGCGATACGTCTATGGACTGAAATTCTCATGGGCAGTATCGTTTTTAACGTAATTCGTCACAAGAATTTAATGTTATATTCAATTCTATACATCTCAATAATTTCATAAAGAATANCAATCCCATACTCTAACCACACAGCGACGGCTGGCGGTGTTTATTGAACTATTAGATTCAGATGTTGGAACAGCAAAATTTGAAAATTTGTCATCAATGTGGCAGCCTAATATACACATACGTACGGACACGGTCTAAAAATTGCATTTTCGGACTTTTTGAATCCTAATGGGTCGATATAACATAAAAAAAATTCTAAACGGCTGTATTCTTGATACAGTCGTCAGATTTAACCGCGATACGTCTATGGACTGAAATTCTCATGGGCAGTATCGTTTTTAACGTAATTCGTCACAAGAATTTAATGTTATATTCAATTCTATACATCTCAATAATTTCATAAAGAATATCAAAATTGAAAAATTCGTGATTCATAATTAGAACCTGCTTAATTGACGAATTCCATGGCAATACTCAAGAATTTAAAAAAGTTAGAATTTTCTAATCACTTTATAGTATGAGAAATTGCTCTAAAAAGACTTAGTTGATTAAGATGATGATCTTCGGCCTTGGATCATTTTAACGCCACCATCGACTTATTGGCCAATCAGAAGGTTTCTCCCCACCATCGACTCATCGGCCAATCAGATTTCTAACTTCCCACCATTGACAGTACACCCAATCCGCCTGGGCCATTTCGCCTCGAGCAGCAGAAGAAAAGGGAGCGGAGTAGCAGAGTAGCAGAACCAGAATTCGAAAACGAGAAAGGAGGGGAGGAAAGAGGAGGAAGAGAGCACTCTACCAGAGAAATCTTTAGCGTTAAACCATCGATAGTCGTTTATTGAAAAATTTGCCTCGGCGATTTAACTCTCGTCTTCAGGAAAATGTCAGTTCTCGCTGTACCCAAGAAACTCAATTCCGCTGACTAAGGAAAACTCAATTTACGCTTTTACATCGCCAATGGATGGCGCGGCTGCATAAGCATTTTTTCGCCGAGTGACCCCCCAAGACGAAACCATAGATGTATCCACGTCAAAATCCATAACTTAAATTTGAACAATTATAATGCTTCCATGTGAAAGCAAAAAATACAATAACTTCCTTTCTCGAGTCAGAATGTTGAGTCTCCTGACATTCCTTGTGATCGAAATAATTGCAAGCAGTGGCCAAACGTGTGATATGTTGGTAATGGATTCGTCTCTTCGACGTTGAGGGAGTTTTTTAATCAGTTCTCTCGATTATTTCCGTTAAAATTCTTGAATGATCTCAATTCCTACTCATTCTCCTTTTCTACTCATTCTTACCGAATTACCATAAATGTTTCATGAATGATACAGTTTCAATTCCTCAACTTTGTATTGTTGTTCTGTTTTTTTTCCAGAGTCTGCGTGTTTCTAGCGTTAAGCAAATTACAAGCCCTTCAAACACTCAATGTTTCTGGTACGGAATTCAATAAACATGGATTGGAAATCGTTGTTGAAGATTTGCCTTTCTTAGAGAGTCTCGATATATCTTGTACTCGTGTGGATGATATAACACCCCTAAAAAAGTGTAAAGATCGATTGAAAAATCTCTCAATGTACAATTTGAAAATAAGTGGCTATGGAAATTTGAAATCAGTGCTACTGGATTTAAATGAATTGAGGCATCTCGATATTTCTGATGAACGTGATGCTTACACATTTGAAATGTTTGCACCGGTGAGATCGAAGATAACAGATCTACTTCGCACTGTTCACTGTATGCCGTACTTGACAAGCTTAGATATATCCGGAAAAGATGAAATTGAAGTTAAGGATCTCAAGGATTTTATAAAAGCCCATCCATATCTGGAATTTTTGGGGCTTGTACACTCCGATGCATGCTATGATGATAGTCTCGCTAATCCTGCTAATAAAGATTTTCGACATAATCTTATGGTAAGTTTATCTTTTTCATGACAATTCAGCTATCAGAATGTTATTGTGGTTGATTGGTATTTCTTAGAAAGTTCGTGTTTGTTGTCTATTAAGCTGTACATATATACATATTTTCATTCATGGATCTTGGACAAATATTTATTTCGTCCTTCAATGAAAAATTCTTCGGAGACATGATGAAAAATTATAAGTATTTCGAGAGAGCGGGGTAGAATCGAGGACACTATTCTACACGTTGAAAATTTATCGGAAGGGGGCTACGAGTATGCTCCCACGGTCGATAATATATCGTTCCGATGTAGCCTTCTTCAGCCGAAATTTTCAAGTACACTTGAGTGCCCTCCAGATCTGGCCCCATATGGCATGGCGCTGGACTAGTATAGTTATTCTCATTAGTGAAGGGAAAAATGAGCAGTGGCGGTCAATTCGTAGCCGTTTGGTATCATTTTTGAAATCACGAGGGACAAACCAGAAAGGTGAAAAGCACATACTGTGGCATGATTGATGTCATGCACTGATTTCACCTGAACTGAGCGTAGATTAATTGGGAGGAAACTAAAAATTAAACCTCAACAAGGATTCGGATCATCCAGGGTCACGTCTCTTTTATTTTCTATTGATACTTTTTTTTCTGTATTTTTTCTTTCTTTCTGTCTCTCGCAATGGAAATAATTATGCTTACCAAATGCTTTGAACTTAGCGACGAGGGGAGTGAAGCGGAGCAGCCGGGAGAAACTACAAAGTCGGTAATAGTATACATATGTATATTTTTGCTTCCGAATGGAGGCTATGTAATTGTAATTTTTTTCGATTTACTAATTTTGGGTGGAAATGCCTAGAAATGTCATGAAACGTGAAGACATTTTTTTAAAAAAATGTCTGTATGTCCGTATGTCTGTGGTCATGTGTGTGCGTATGTCCCCAATTGCCCCCATAACTCAAGAACGGTTAGCGCAAAGAACTTGAAATTTTGGCTGCTATATGGTACTATTGATACTCAAAACTGGGCTAAATTTCAGCTCGATCGGTTGAGCGGTTCTTGAGATACAGCAATTCCTCAAACATCGTTTTTTGCCGAAATCTCCTGAACCATTCGACCGATTCGATTTTTTTTTCAAAATACTCGTCGTGATAATACCTATCTAAATGGATCGAAAAAAGACCATTGCACCCCAAGCAATGTGGTTTTATTCTCGTTTTTTCATTTTTTCGCTGAAATTGCTTTTAAACATGATAACTTAAAAAATAATCGAGATAGAAACTTCAAACTTGGTAGGATTTCAGGTCTTGTGATAACAAAGTTTAGTATTTTGGATGAGGAAAATCGGATCAGTAGTTTCGGAGATATTCAACTTTTTATGTGAAACTGTTTTGCTCGATATCTCAAAAACTATATAACCGATTTCAATTTTTTTTTTCAAAATGTTCGTCTTGATGTCATCTATCTGCATCAATCAAAATATGTATACCCCTCTATAGAAACTTTTCAGATATTGCCGTTTTTGTATTTTTTTGGTCAGAATTCAATCTTGAACACTATAACATGGATTAAAATCAGGGAAACCTTTTGAAACATTGACTACTAGTTAGGATTGTCAAATAACATTCCTATATCCAATTTTAGGTCAATATATTCAATAGTTACTGAGATAGAACAATTTATCAAAGATTCTTAAGAAGAAAAGGATCAACGCCTCTATATTTAGTTGTTGATTTTCACTCTAGGCTGACTTAGAAAGATCATATCACATAAAAAGGAAATTTTGTTTTCAGAAGAATGAACGTTTAAAAGAGTATTATTATGTGATAATAGAGTAAGAAATTATAGTCTCATTATGTAATTTTAAGGAATAATTCCTGAATTATATGAAGAATCGTAAGAACGAAACAAAAAAAAAGTCATAATTGAAATTTTTTAAAACAGTAACTTCGCTCTCAAGGTGTAATATTAGTCAACTAAATTTCAAAATGTTGCTGCTTCTCTATTTTAATAGGTGGAAGAAAAAATGTACATATGTAAAAGGGGCAGAGTCTATGGTACATCAAAAAGTAATGAAATTTGAGTATTATTGGCTAGAACATTTTCAAAAATACGAACCAATAAGTTTTCATTTCTAAGAAACATGGATCGAGTTCCATTCGGAAGCATACTACCAATGGAATTGGTAGAAATTAAAATTGAAGAAAAAAAAATTCACACAAAAAGTTACAGTCATGAGTGATCTGTCAAATAGCTTCCGTCATACTGCTTATTTTCTATTCATATCGGTGAAGATGTATTCCCGGTGGGGATAAAAACAGGTAACCTTGACTGCCGGTGGGGGTATAGGATGTCTTATCGCAAGGTGCAGTTGTACAAATTTAATTTGGTAAGCCTGTACCGCGGTAATGATGTGCGGTGGCAGTTGTATGTGGGTTTCTTTATCAAAAGGTGGCGTTATACAGGGATGAGGCGTGATCGGGTCGACTCGCTCTCTGATAGGCATGTACTCTGGTGGGGAAGGAATTTTTTTAAATCAGTGGGTACTGATGTCCTCTCGGTAGAGCTGTAAAAATGAAAATCATGTGCTGTTATACAAGTACACTCTTATCTGATGAGGTTATTCGTCGATAGGCCCGTAACAGCTGGAGTTTTACAGTTGCCGAATATATATATTGTAACGTGATATGTTCGATACAAGGTCCTTTCGGGTTTTGAAGGCCGTTCCGCGTGTCTGTGATTGCACCACCAGGCGGGAAGTCACCTCCGATGGCGAGAGTCGAGAGAGAGATTATTAGTTTCTTACGTTTTTGTGATGTTTTTTTTAATATTCCGCTGCCACGCTTATGACGGAGGAGACACTCGTCGAGGGACATCGGGGGACCGAGGAGCTCCGGGTATCTCCGGATTATTGCGAATAAGTCCTCGAGAGCCTTCACCTTCAGTGACCACAAACGGGCCTGTACGAGTGTCCTGCCGAGTGAGGGCACCAACTCCTGAACTCAAATGAGGAGGAAGTGACGCAGTGGGTAGCGAGAGATGATTTGGTGCTGGAGAGGAATTTTCGCCAGTTGTATGAATCGACGTTGGTTACAAGTTATGATGGTACGACGGGATCGGCCATTTAAAATTATGGTTTTTGGGATCTCAAGGTTTATTTTATGCAATTGTTAAGTGAGGAAAACCCTGGCCGAATAGTGCAGTTCGGACTCTGCGCATGCGTCACGGACCGATGAATATCGTCATTAGTTGGACTTTCAAGACGAGGACCAATGGGAATCGCTGCCGCGCTTCGGAAGCCGTTGCCGCGCTTCGGAAGCCATTGCCGGAGTGTCTCGTTTCTTCAACCGATATTTCCCGTGTGGTGATTGCCTCGAGAGGTTAAAGAGGAACTCCGAGGAGAATTTCTGTTATTGAGACTGGTCTCGGAGGACTTTGTGGCGGCAATTCGAGGAACTGGAGAATGGAGGAGATCGTGGGCTTTAAGGGAGTCTGTTGGATTATTCGGGAGATCCCTGGGAGTTTGATCGAGCCGAGCAGCTAGGACTTATTGCAGTTGAGTCGTCTCGGTGAGCGTGGTGACTGGTTCATTGTCTTTCTCCTCTTGTGATTATTTTGAGTGGGCAGTTTTCCTCTTTTGTTGATGTCACAGGCATCAGAGTCCTGTAGGACTGTAAGAACTAGGAGATAGAATCCTAGGGGAAGCCTGGCCACTCCGTTCAGTGATTTGGTCGTTGATTATTTCTCTCTGGGCGCCTCTCTCTCTCGTTTCGTTCGTTCGTTCGTCCATTTACGAGGCATCTGCAATTGTTGCGTGATTTTCCGGTGTTAATGTCGCGTTCAGTTATTATTCATTTTTTTGTTAACAATTAGCTCTAGGCATCAATATCGCAAGCATTTGATTTTGTGGAAACGTGCGCTCTCGTCATCGTGAACATTTTATATTCAATCTAATTACGGTGGTCTCGTGACCTTGATATTGTATCGCTGGCCAGTTTCGTATTCTTTGTTTTGGTTTCTGTTAGTTGCCAGCGTACACTCGTCTCACAGGCGATCGATATTTAAGACTTCGATGTGTCTAGTCACTGAAATTTCTTGACAATTTCTCGGTTCTGTAATTTTATTTCAATTTTTCGGTTTTCTATTTTCATTTATTTTGGACTAATAATCATTGACCCCGCCAGTTGGAATTTCCAGTCCAGCTGCGGGATTATTTCACTTATAACTTTATATCTAGCTTCAGAACATTTTATTTCTTGACGAAAGTGGTTTATTTTGTATCGAGTCTTATTAGTCATTATATCGAGTCACAAAGGGGGTTTTCAATCGAGTTATTTATCATTTTATTTTTATATTAAGCCTAGCAGTATTAAAGTTGTGTCTTATTCCCCGTCAATGGTATGTTTTTTTTTATTCAGTTAATTCTTCCCTAGTCATATCCCGATTTCAGCTGTAGGGTTCAACCTATCTCCAAGGATGAGCTACCTGGTGCATTTGAGAGCTGTTATCGGAGAAGCTTTGGCTCGTTGGTCGTTCCGAAATTAACGACCTGGCGTCCAACTTCGGTTTAGGGTTTGTTGGTACTAGAGGACTGCGTAACGCAGGACATGCCGTGAGTCTGCCAAAATTACGCCACAATATATATATATTAGGCAATCATGCGCGCTGTCGCGCGCGACCATCTTCAAGTGAGCGCTGTAACGCACAATAACATCCTCGTAGTCATGGAAATCATTGATTGATCCATCAACCAATCGCAAGGCGAATAAAAAGTTAACAATCTAAACACAAATTTATTGTCTATCAACTTTATGAAAAAGGATATGGGGTATTCCATGTGAATTCACCCAGATCAAAACCCTCACCATCGCTAATCATATTGCCGATTTTTCCTGTGGTTGTATGTGGAAAAATATGACTTCCTAAATTTTTTTAGATTTTTTAAGGCATCCTGTGGACAGCCATGTTTTTTTGCAAGTTTTATCTTCAAATGCCTGTAACTTCCGTAAAAATCAACCGATTTGAGTTTTTTTTTTACAAACTGTGCGTCTTCGAACACACTTTCCATATAAAAATATGCCAATTTTTTTCAATTCGTTCTTCCATCGATTTCCTTAGAAAAACGTCAAAAAACTTCAAAAAACGAGTCGTTTTCAAAGATGGACCGTTTTTTATATTTTTCAAAAAATTTAAGTGAATATATTGGACCAAAACCAAATTTTTCACTAAAGGCCAAAGTGGGCTTCCCATTTCGTGGCCGTCATTTCCAATTTGAATATATGAATCCGGGATGAAAAATTTCAAAAATTACAAAATTCTTTTCGTATTTGAATGCAGAAGCATTATTTGAATTTACCGCCTGAAGAATCACTGCATTATATTCGAATCTGGAACAATTTGATGATTTTTTGACAATTCGTTAACAATCAATCTTTTCGAGTGGTGTGTTCTAGTAGAGATCCCACTTTGGCCTTTGGTGAAAAATTTTATTTTGGTCCAATATATTCACTGAAATTTTTTGAAAAATATAAAAAGGGTCTAACTTTGAAAACGACTCGTTGTTTGAAATTTTTAGAGGTTTTTCTGAGGAAATCGATGGAACAACGAATCAAAAAAAATTGGCATATTTTTATATGGAAAGTGTGTTCGAAGACGCATATTTTGTAAAAAAAAAAACTCAAATTGGTTGATTTTTACGGAAGTTACAGGCATTTGAAGATGAAACTTGCAAAAAAAATTGATAAGTCATATTTTTGCATATACAACCACAGGAAAAATCGGCAATATGATTGGCGATCGTAAAGGTTTTGACCTGGGTGAGTTCACATGGAATACCCCATATACAGGGTATTTCAGAAGTACATGTGCATCTGAACACCCTAGGATCAGGGGGTGATTCTGAGCAGAAAAGTCCTCTTGCACTTTTTGATCAGACTCACCCCTAAAAAGTTATTGGCAATTAAGGGTGGGCCAATGGGGAGTGATTTTTAAGCGGGCGCACATCCATGTGATATGTAGCATATGTGTGTGTGCCCGCCCCACCATTCTACGTGACAAAAGAGCGCAACGATATTGCTCTCTCTCTCTCTCTCTCTCTCTCTCTCTCTCTCTCTCTCTCTCTCTCTCTTCGATGGAATGACGAAGATGGGAGAATGAATGGGGGAATGTAATTCCCCCTCCACACGCAATGGAAGGACGATCAATCGATCGTCTTCCCATTGGTTACAGCGTCGAGTGGCGCGGGGAACGCGCGTCGGTTGAAAATTCATCCCTCCCCCCGAATTATACCTAAGAAATGAAACTTGTGTCACTTATTGAGTATTAAATGCTCAATTCAATGACACGAGTTTCATCCCTTAGCGCCTTTTGGGGACGGAGGGGTGAATTTTCGAAAGTGCGAAGAGATTGAAAAAAAAATTTTGTTTTCAATTCAAAAATTAATTCCTCCGACCCTAACTACGACTAAGGGATGAAATTTGTGCCAACGTGTTGAGCATTTAATACTCAATACGTGACACAAATTTCATCCCTTAGCACCTGTTAGGGAGGGAGGAGTGAATTTTTGAAAGAGCGAAGAGATTGAAAAAAAAATTTTTTTTCAAATGAATTCTCCAAAGTGCGGAGATTGAAAAAAAATTTTTTTTTTCAATTCAAAAATTCATTCCTCCGACCCTAACTGCGACTAAGGGATGAAATTTGTGCCAACGTGTTAAGCATTTAATACTCAATGAGTGACACAAATTTTAT
>NW_021680485.1:81718-82179 GCF_001412515.2 Diachasma alloeum
AATTCTCCAAAGTGCGGAGATGGAAAAAAATTTTTTTTTTTCAATTCAAAAATTCATTCCTCCGACACGAAGTGCGACTAAGGGATGAAATTTGTGCCAACGTGTTGAGCATTTAATACTCAATAAGTGACACAAATTTTATCCCTTAGGGCCAGTTAGGGAGGGAGAAGTGAATTTTTGAAAGAGCGAAGAGATTAAAAAAAATTTTTGTTTCCATCTCTTCGCACTTCGCACAAAAAATTTTTTTTTTCAATTCAAAAATTCATTCCTCCGACCCTAACTGCGACTAAGGGATGAAATTTATGCCAACGTGTTGAGCATTTAATACTCAATAAGTGACACAAATTTTATCCCTTAGGGCCAGTTAGGGAGGGAGAAGTGAATTTTTGAAAGAGCGAAGAGATTGAAAAAAAAATTTTTTGTGCGAAGTGCGAAGAGATGGAAACAAAATTTTTTTTTAA
>NW_021680485.1:82495-82609 GCF_001412515.2 Diachasma alloeum
AAAATTTTTTTTAAAATGAATTCTCCAAAGTGCGGAGATTGAAAAAAATATTTTTTTTTCAATTCAAAAATTCATTCCTCCCACCCTAACTGCGACTAAGGGATGAAATTTGTG
>NW_021680485.1:82849-82961 GCF_001412515.2 Diachasma alloeum
TGAAATTTGTGTCACTCATTGTGTATTAAATGCTCAACACATTGGCACAATTTTCATCCCTTAGTCGCAGTTACGGTGGGAGGAATGAATTTTTGAATTGAATTTTTTTTTC
>NW_021680485.1:83277-83405 GCF_001412515.2 Diachasma alloeum
ACAAATTTCATCCCGTAGTCGCAATTAGGGTCGGAGGAATGAATTTTTGAATTGAAAAAAATTTTTTTTCAGTTCAGAGAGACAGGGAGAGAGAGAGAGAGAGAGAGAGAGAGAGAGAGAGAGAGAGA
>NW_021680485.1:88255-90620 GCF_001412515.2 Diachasma alloeum
AGAGAGAGAGACAGACAGAGAGAGACAGAGAGAGAGAGACAGAGAGAAACAGAGAGAGAGCAATATCGTTGCGCTCTTTCGTCTCGTAGAATGGTGGGGCGGGCACACACACATGCTGCATATCGCATGGATGTGCGCCCGCTTAAAAATCACTCCCCATTGGCCCACCATTAATTGCCAATAACTTTTTAGGGCCGAGTCTGATCAAAAAGTGCATGAGGACTTTTCTGCTCAGAATCACCCCCTGATCCTAGGGTGTTCAGATGTACATGTACTTCTGAAACACCCTGTATATTAGGTGGGCAGCGATGTGGGTTAGGTGTATACCTTAATTTTTCCTTTTTTTTCATCGATTGCCATGTCTTATTTAAAATTTAAATATTTATGCGTCCGTTGGCGATTTTAAAGAGTGGACCTTACTGTTTTCAACACGCTATATGTCATGTCTTGAAGAGCTGTATAACTTCACAAAACAGTAGTACATACAATGGTGACTGATACGCAGCACATTGGGCACTGTATTCTCTATGAGTTCCAACAAGGAAAAAAAGCCATTGAAACCGACCATTCGCTTTGTTCTACTCTCGGAAGTAATATTGTGTCTTCTGATACTTGTAAATATTGCTATAGACGCTTTAAAGATAGTGATTTCGATCTCAGTGACCGGGAACGCCCTAGACAGCCTGTGAAATTTGAAGATGCTGAATTGCAAGAATTACTCGACAAAGACTCAACACAAACCCAAATAGAGCTTGCAGCTCAGCTAGAAGTTACTCAAGCAGCAGTGTCGAAACGATTACACGCAATGGGAAAAATACAAAAGGTAGGAAGATGGGTTCCACATGAACTGACTGAACATAACCTCGGCCAACACATGAACATGTGCCTTTCGTTACTCGCCAAGTGCCAGAAGAAATTTTTTTTGTCAAAAATTGTGATGGGAGGTGAAAAATATATTTTTTTTCTAATCCCAAACGGCAAAAGTCATGGGTGGATCCCGGACAACCATGAGCATCCACTCCCCAATAAAAAATTCACATGAAGAAGGTTCTCCTCTGCATCTGGTGGGATATGAAGGGTCTACTCTATTACGAATTTTTGGAGGCAGGTCAGACAGTTACTGTAGAACGCTACAGTCGACAATTAAACAAATTGAGCGAGGTACTTGATGAGAAGAGGCCATTTACTGGCCAAGGGAGCCGGGAAGTCATGCGGCTCCATGATAACGCTCGAGCTCATATTGCTTGCACGACTCAGAAAACAATTTTAAGCTTGGGCTGGGAGGCTGTCCCGCACGCGGCTTATTCACCGGACCTGGCCCCTTCTGATTACCATCTGTTCCGGTCCATACAGCACCCCGTGGAGAGAAGCCGCTCCCAAACTCTGGACGATGTACGAAAATTCGTCGATGACTTCATCACCTCAAAGCCTGCAAGTTTTTTTCGCGATGGCATTCGTATGTCCGTTCAATGGCGCTAGGTCATCGAAAAAGGTGGACGATATTTCGAGGATTCATCTGGTATTTATGTATCTCATAATGTATATAGTGTGACGTAATTTCCAAGGTTCACGGAACCCCGCGGTCCAATACGCAGCCCTCTGGCACTCACGTAGAAACTAAAACGACAAAAAGTTGAGCGCCAGATCGTTTTTACCAGAACGACCACTGGAACGAAAGAAAAAAAATGAAACTAGCTCTAAGCTCGAAACGGTCTCCCACTAGCTCCAGACGAAGAGACGTGTATCGGTTCCTGAAAGAGCTTAGACTAGAGATGTGACTAGGTGAACAAAACAAATAAATTAAACTCAGAATTGCGGGGGAAAAATCACAATATTTAATTAGAATTAAATGACTCGATACAAATAAAACAAATCAATTTCTTTGGAAAACCCCCTTTGGTTGTTTCGATCGATCGACGATCATGAGGCTTCGATAGTTACTGATTCTACAATTGTCCAAGGAATAAAAGATTCTGATAGGAAAATAAAGAAGTAATATACTTAGTATATACTAAGTAATATATTTAGTCAAAAACAAAAAAAAAATTCCGATAGTTAAATTGAAAGATCTAACCACCCCAAAAGTCAAGAATAACCAATGTCAAAAAGAAAAAAAGAAAACCAGAATCGAAATGTCGTCAACAATAATCATGTAGATTGAACAACACTGAACGATCGAAACCCAAGAATTTGTCTACGTGACAAGTAAGCTGGCTGTCCGAAACAAATACGAAAACTCAGGACAACGGCCAGCGAAATGAAGCAAGGTCACGAGACACACAGTAACCCACGTTCAATGTCCTTCGAAATTATCCAAGTTAAATACCATCCAACGAGAGTCCAATCGTAACCGAAATTAAATACT
>NW_021680485.1:90763-97856 GCF_001412515.2 Diachasma alloeum
GACAAAATCTCGTCACTATCAAACAGAGTCGTTCAAAGGCGTGCGAAACGCCGAACATTTTGACTCGATTTTGCCCTCACAAAATACCAAAATGTTTAATCACCACACTCACCGATGTTCAGACGAAAATCCCAAAGAACTCCCAGCTGCATGTCAGGTCTCAAAACGTCCCAGTGACTTCCAGAAATTCCAAGGAAACCCGGAGAAATACCCAAAGGACGCCAAAGCCCAACATGGCTTCTGAAATGGCGTCGGACACAAAAAATTTCGACAGGCGTGCGAAACACGTGCACGCCGTCACCACCAGAACAGAAGTGATCGCTCGACTATGACAGGTGTCGACGCGATCATCAATTGCGCGGCAATTAATTTCATTGGCCCCCGCAATACGACCATTACTCTCAATTATGATTGGACCCAAAATCTCACGCCTGCGCGCTACTAACTTTGCGCCTGCGCATGACCAAATTAGTTGAATAAATTAACTATTCCAACTAGACCATAATTCCAATTACAATTCAAATAATGTCATCAAATCATAAATAGTCTTTAAGCCCTTCCGGCTACCTCCAATCATTTAATTGATCTTGAATCAATAAATCATAGTATTTCATCGGCACGTCCAGGCCTCGATGATGTAGCAGTCCCTCTCTAATGTAGACTCGCCACTCGTTCATCTGTTCTGCAACGAAGGTCCCTTCAGCGCCATACTCTCACGGTCAACGTTCGAAGCTTTACGTGACTCGCTAGATACTCCAGGTTCTATCGAATTCAAATGGGAATTGACGTTCATGCCAATCATCCCTCGATGTCCCTCGTAGTCTAACAAGTCCTCCAATCGTTGAGCGTGTGATTTCGTACAAAATTCAAATACAAACAAAATAATCAGTCCTACAAAATTAACTCTAAAAAAAATGACTCTCGTTGAATGGTAGGTTTGACTTCAAGTCTGGTGGCAACCCATCTAAAACCCCAAAAACCACGCGAAGGTCTACAAAACCATGAAATGAATTGTAACGAAAATAACACGTTACAACTGACCCCTTCCAGACCGAACATGGTGACTAACCTTGTAAGGGTTTCAACACTAAAACTAATCCACCAGACGAGACTTGTCCGCCCCCAAACAACTGAGTCCGAATCACAAAACAAAAAAGCAAAATCAAAATCATACAAAATCATTGCTCAATTTGAAATGCTAAAGACCTGAATCATTCTTCCCAAGCATGACATAATCAATTCATCTTCATTATTCCACACAAAATTTTAACGAAGTTTCCGTCAAAATTATCATCACAACATGACATCAAAACCCTTCTGACCAGTGACGCAGCGACGCTCATCACGTCGAATCTCGCTAATCACGAATGATTTTTCAGATTCCCAAGACCTATTGTGATGCAAAAAAAACTAAAACAAAAACAGCAGCTATCTCCGCGAAAAAAAAACAAATATTTCCGGCTTCGGCCTAACTACGAAAATGTCTTAACGAATCCAAAATTTCGATCGAAATGACGAAAGCCTCACGAGTCTGTCAGTTTCGGCAATCAAACATACGCTCAACCACCTCACTATTGATGTCAACATCTTCAGACGCACGCGACGAACATCCGGCACTCGATCTAGACACAGTTCCGTATCCACAAAACAAAATTTCTCGAATTTGTAATGGACCCGAGCGGTTGGGTTCAATTAGGGATGAATTACACGCGGGTAGTTAATAGAAATAATTACTTTATTGGGAATTGGTTTTTTAATCATTAATTTAAAAGTTATTGAATAAATAACACTCGGTTTGATACTGAATGTATCAAGCGAGTATAAAGTATAAAGAAGGTAATCAAAGAATTGACAAGTAACTGGCCCCGAGACAACGATTACACGAGTTTTTATCACCTCATGTAATACGATTGCATCAGGTCATTGTTCTTCGTCGCACACCCACAAGGCATCGGGTGACGTCTTCCCGGTGTACGCGAAGGCCAGTCGTCGGGGCGCAAAGTGCTGACGCTGCACCCCAGTTATCTGTATTCGACGTTAACTCGTGAAGTTTTATTCACGAGTTTTTAATGTTATTTTATATTTCTTCATTCCACTATTTGTTTCGAATAACTTGTGCCACTTTCGTCACTTCATGTTATTCGAATAAGCAGTTGAATTTTGAGAAGTTATTTGGGGCATAAGATCCCTCCCCGCCAGGGAAGAAAATTACTACCCTCAGAAATTTTCTCTATTAACCCTAACTCACCGATATAAACCTTAATTAATAAGGTTTTTTACATTAATAATCAATATTACAAATTAAATACAATACATAAATTCTTATGCTACTTCGAAGCTAGGCGTTTCTCTTTTGGGTGCTGGCCAAGGTTTTCGACACCAGCAGTAAAGGGTTAGCCCCGAGATGAATGCTAGAATCACCATTACCCCGGTGAATATCGATGATGGGTGTGTAAGAAATTCTCGATAATCGAACTTCTTTTCTATCCGGTTCAGATCTTCTTTCTCAGCTGCCAGTTGCACGTGGAGCCCTTCCAGCTCTTTCACGTTTCCAACGACATTGTTCAGCTGGATGTCACTCAGATTGAATCTTCGTTGCTCGAGCTGAGTGGTGGTGACGTCATCTAACGTCAAGTTCAATTTTGGGTGAACATGAGCGTTGTATGTTACCTCATGTGACTTCCGCCCTCTTATGGTGAAGTCGGAAGCGACTATCTCGCAAAAGTCCTTGACCCTCAAAGTCCCTGAGTCCTCCAGAGTATCCCTTACTTGCTCGTCGCCGCAGGTGACCTCTACTCCCTCGGGTTCTGGGGCTACATAGAACCATGCGTTATCTTTTCTCATTTTAACTAGAATGAGCCCTTGAAGCTGTAGATGCTTCACAACACATGTAGTTGGCATCTTCTCAGAATTCATGTACATTTGCACTTTACATGGGCTTGTATTTTTTATTTTTTGTATGGGCAAAGACTCAGTGCATAAGTATTGCCCTCGAATCTGCTTACAGCGATTTAATTGTCCCTCGGTCATTGGCACGAATTGCTGCGTTGCCCCGTGGATAACCAGAAGTTCGTTCTTCGCCTCCAAGTATGAGTGATACCCGTTCGTTGTTCGCACAGGAATTCCATGCGTCAGCGTAACGTCGAACGCTTGAAAATTGACGAGTGGTATCTCTACCAAGGTAACAATTTTAAATCCAAATACATGAACGTGGACGGTGGATACCTCCTGCATTTGATACATCCCGCCTACTTCGAGCTCAAAGGGGAAACTTAAACCCTTCGGTAACTTCGCTGTTTTAAGAAGGGCAACTAAACTCCTCTCTGTGAATACCCCTGAATCCATTAGCTTCCCTTTGGCGTCAGTCAGTAGCTTCTTGATCTTCGCAGCATCCCTCATTACTCCGGTGTAGATAGCTTCCAGTATCATGAGATGCTCGTCCAGATCAACCTTATCTGTGATCGTTAATACCTCGTAATCTTTCTCCTTTAAGGACTTCATGAGGATTTCTTCATTCTTCTGAATCATCTCCTCCGTATGTCCCAACTGATAGAGAGTTGAATTTACGATCTCCATTTGTTTCTTAGAACTCTCAAAAGTCCCTTCAACCCCACTTTCTAATCGTGAAAGTCTCTGGTTGATGATAAGTGCATCCTCAGCATCCATTGTACCGAACAATGATTTTGCGACAGTCCCTAGACCGTCTATAAGACCTCGGCGTTTTCTAGAATCGTTGATCCCCAGCATCCCGGAGATAACATCTTTAGTCTCCGCAAAGTCCTCAGCCCACTGAGTAATTATCAGCTGGAAATTTTTCCCGCTTTCGTATGCTCCTCGACTGCATTGCTCCTTAGCGAGTTCAAGATGTTTATGGACCTGATCAGCTCTCAGCATCCAAGGCCCCACATCTGTAGATGCAGCGATACTCCATACTTGATTACTCAGATACAATCTTCCGATAGGCTCAAAATGAATTCCAGGAGTGTCAATAAATTTCTCAACCACATGCCCCTCCCCCCTTATTTGAGGTGCCATGCTTCCCAGCATGAGCATTATTAAGGCCGTTGCAAAATTTATCGACTTCCGTGTTTTTGCGAAATCACAGGTTCTTGAACTTGAGTTGGACGTCGACTTTAGGTGACGTTGCCTTGACGGCAGCCATGTTTGTCGACGTTGCACCCCTAGACATAAAAGTGCCTGTCGTCCCCAACAAGTCACAGTCCTCTTAAAAATTCCAAGTGGAAAGGTTATAATACCCCATAGCATCAAGATGAATAGTGTCAAGTGCTTTAAGTGCGGAATTGCTGGACATGTTTCACGAAAGTGTCCCTTCGCTGAGTGTGGAACATCTACCAACTGCGGAATCTGTTCGAGATCTCGTCGATTTCGACCTCGACCAACAGTATCCGTCTCTGCAGTTGTCAAAAGATGTTTTACTTGTGGTGAGCCCGGACATCTCTCCCGTTCTTGCCCACTGCGTATCAGCATCCGTCCTGCAACCCGTCCTGCGCCTTCTTCGGGATCTCCGTTGAAGACTAACCAGTCCAAGGGTTCAACTGGAAAACCAGCGCCCCGCTGCCGTATTTGTCGCACCTTTGAGCACCACCCTCTGGACTGCTCTCCGGACCAATCAAGTAGACCTGCCAGGAGAAGTGTGTGGGATCGACTCGGACCGCTCGTTCCTCGACCAAAATGCTCCGTCAAGAAACACCCATATTTAAAGCACTCGGTGGATGCATTCATGTTTAAATATCTGGTAAGTCCGAATACCTCCTCTACTCTCCTAACAACCTGTTCTTTTCCGACCGTCTCAGTCTCTATTTCTTCTAATTTTTGCCTGTTTTTTGACATTTCTAGTGTGACAGATTTCCCTATCGACCCGGATACGTCAATCTGGAGTTCAAAAATAAAGTCAAGCAATGGAGAATCAGTAGAGGGAAGAACCTGAATGCCCTTTGGGATCTTCCGATCCGTTCCGACATTGAGATAGATGTCCAGGACGTCTTCAATCTTCGTGGTCTCTTTCAAGAATCTCCAACAGCTCAGCCATGTCATGTACCCCAATTTCTGGAAGATACTGGAACTAGATGTGCTCGCTGTCATTCCTACTGCTGGGACTATCCGGATTTCTTCTACCTGGGAAGAACCTGGCACACCCGAAACAGTCTCAGTGCTCCGATTATACCTTGGAATTAATTGTTTAATTGAATAAACACATGGCAAGGTCAATCTTATTTTTTCCATAAAAAATTCCTTACCCCAAAAATACGAAATTTCCAGGTCTTCGAAGAGTTGTACCGTCCGAGGCAGAGGTACATATAGTTATGCCTCTACAAAAGGACGTAGTCGGTTGATGTGGACTCTCTGTGTTTTCTTCTTTCCTCCGCTTCGAATTATATAGTTCACATCAGATTTCTTCTCTACAATTTCGTAAGGACCGATCCAGGGCTGTGTCAACTTCTTCGATCTTCCGCGTCGCAAAACATCGTTTTTCAACAGGACTTTGTCGCCAACTTTGAACACCATTGGCTCCGCATCTCTGTCATATTGAACTTTCGATCGTTCTTTCACCTTGTCAAGGGTCTCTCTCGCCTCCTGATGAGCTGCACGTAATCTTTCCCGTAGCTCCTGAGCAAAGTCATCGTAGCAGTACGTCAAACGAGGCGGCTGTTTCACGGCTGTCGGTAATTCAGCGCGTCTTCCAAAAATTAGCTCAAATTGCGTCATTTTTCNTTTTCAACAGGACTTTGTCGCCAACTTTGAACACCATTGGCTCCGCATCTCTGTCATATTGAACTTTCGATCGTTCTTTCACCTTGTCAAGGGTCTCTCTCGCCTCCTGATGAGCTGCACGTAATCTTTCCCGTAGCTCCTGAGCAAAGTCATCGTAGCAGTACGTCAAACGAGGCGGCTGTTTCACGGCTGTCGGTAATTCAGCGCGTCTTCCAAAAATTAGCTCAAATGGCGTCATTTTTGTTGCCGTGTGGGGCGTAGTGTTGTACGCAAACATGGCGTATGGAAGCCACGTATCCCAATCAGTTTGATCCTCCTGAATGAAGCCTCTCAGGTACTCCGCTAGAGTGCGATGCGACCTCTCAACAATGCCATCGGTCTGCGGATGATATGCCGTTGTCTGTATCTTCTTTATTTTCAAAAGTCTACAGACATTTTTGAATATTTCCCCCACGAAATTTGGTCCTTGATCCGTGAGAAGTCTCTGTGGCGTTCCATATTCACAAATTATTTTCTCCGCGAACGCACGTCCGACGGTGTTAGCCTCCTGGTCTGGAATAGGAATAGCTTTGCTGAATTTCGTCAGAGCATCCTGGAACGTCAAGATGTACTTATTTCCAGCGCTCGTCACGGGCAATGGACCAACTATATCCATAGCACATTGCTCAAACGCCGTCTGAGGGGTTTCTCTGACGATCATGGGCACCTTCGTAGCTTTTCCTAGCTTGTTGAGTTGACATTCCTCACAGCTCCCCACGTATTTCTCCACGTCAGATTTCATTCCCTTCCAATAGAATCTTTGTTTCAATTTAGCGTACATTCGCTTTTTCCCAGGATGACCAGCTACCGGTGTATCGTGATATTCCCGTAGTATTTCCAAAACCTCATCGTCAGCAGGTGTGATGACCCCGCTGTCCGAGCCCGTACTCGCAACTGTCTCCGTCTCTTTCTTCGACTGCGCTCGAGTTACAATATTGATACGGCTCAACGCGTCGGCGTTGGTATTTAATTTCCCGGGCTTGTATACCACCTCGAAATCATACTCCTCTAATTTTAGACGCCAATGCACGAGATTCGAACCTGGATCCTTGACGTTAAAAATCCATCTTAAGGGCCTGTGATCGGTAACGACAGTGAACTTTCGCCCATACAGGTAGGGTCGGAAGTGATGAGCACCCCACACAATGGCTACTAGTTCCCTCTCAATCGTACTGTATTTCTGCTCCGCAGGATTAAGCGTCCGGCTGGCATAGGCAATTGGCAGATCCTTTCCGATCTCCCTCTGCGACAACACAGATCCCACAGCCTTGTTTGACGCATCCGTAGTCAGCAGAAATGGCCTCTGGAAATCTGGATATTG
>NW_021680485.1:98180-98728 GCF_001412515.2 Diachasma alloeum
TTGGTGTTGATTACACAAACGACTGCTTGACCATTTACCGCCCTGGTTAAGCATTCTCCCATGAATACTCCTTTTACCAGTTGTTTTTTCTGCGTGATCCCAGTCTTTGCACCGCGTGTAGGAACTCGAACTAAAATTTCACTTCTGGCTTCAATTTTTGCGGACTCTCTGTCTTGCAATAAATCAAAAGGACGTCCATTAATTATTAACGCCTTTCCGTGCATTGTTTGCACATCTAGGCTAGAAGAAGACAAAAAATCCTCGCCTAGTATACCTCCGATGCAAGGAAAACTCTCAGGTACTACTTGAAAGGCATGTCCCAGGTATTTTCTACCAATTTTCAGGTATAATACCACCTCCCCCAAGGTTGCCACATCCTGATTGGAGATTCCTCTCAGGACTCGATTCCCCGGTGAGATTTCAACATCGTCCTCTAATTTATCTTTTCGTACAAGAGATGCTTTCGCTCCCGAATCTGCCAGGAATAAAGTAGGCTCCTTCAATTCAGCTGCACTGAGTAAAATCTGTGTTTTAATCTCAGCAGTTTT
>NW_021680485.1:98965-105696 GCF_001412515.2 Diachasma alloeum
GTTTTGTCGTTTTTGTGTGTCGAGGCCATACCATCTTTGCTATTGGTCAATTCTGACGGAACTTTTTGTGAATTAGGTATCCCCAATCTTTTGTTCAACTTACGACAATCCGTAGCCTCATGACCTGCATATTTGCAGTATTTACAAACGGTCTCAAAAGCGTTGACGCTGCGTCTTTCCGTTGCAACTGGTAACGTTGACTTACGCTGTCCGTTATTACGACATTCCTTCGATTGATGCCCCGGCTGTCCGCAAGTAAAACATTTCCCAGTTGATAGCCTACCCAGAGAACTTCGATTTCCTCCGGAAAAATTCTTCTGCGCTGTTGTAACTCCTCCACTCTTCCCCTTGTGCGCGCCAGAAATAGTTTTTTCTAGCTCTATAGCTCCCACGCAAGCCTCATGGAGAGTTAAAATTATGTGCTCGTACCAGAATCTGCAACTGCCCTCGCAATTCCTGCTCGAACATCAGTTTTGCCAGGGTCAGCATGAGTGTCTTGGAAGCTAATTTTTCCTTCTCTGTGAACTCATTATGCAGACCTAGTAACGCGTTCAAGAAATCCAAAGTGACTTCTTCCGTGCGAGCCACATATTTAGTAACATCTTCGTTTTCCTTCTGCTGTAGTCTACTGAACTCCACCTGAAGACCCAACAGACTTTTTGTTTTCCCAAAAAGCGACTCTAACTCAGTTTTTAGTTGTTCGAATGACGTAACTGTTCTGTATTTCAGTTGTTTCATGGCACTGCCTTCCAGTTTACTCCCTAAAATTCCTTCTAATAGAAATTCTTGGAGCTCAGGATGGATCAATTTTTTTGCGCTTTCGACTGATTTCATGAAAGCATCCAATTTATCCGGATTTTCCCCTCCGAAATTACGTACCATCTGCAGAGCGCCTTTCAAATCGAGATGTGTACGTTCGGCTTGTTTACCTCGCAGGTAATAATCTTCTCGCTCCCTCGATGAAAAGGTCCACGAAAATCTTCAGCTGGTTTACCTAATAGGTAATCTTCTCGCTCCCTCGATGAAAGAGTCGTTACACGTGCAGGCCAGACTACCCTCAAATAGTCCAATTCCTCAAATAATATCTCGTTCTCTATCACTGTGTAATTAGACAGTGGTTGATCAGGCCTCCGTCTTCCCAAAATAACGCTCCCACCAAAATATGTAATAGACCCGAGCGGTTGGGTTCAATTAGGGATGAATTACACGCGGGTAGTTAATAGAAATAATTACTTTATTGGGAATTGGTTTTTTAATCATTAATTTAAAAGTTATTGAATAAATAAAACTCGGTTTGATACTGAATGTATCAAGCGAGTATAAAGTATAAAGAAGGTAATCAAAGAATTGACAAGTAACTGGCCCCGAGACAACGATTACACGAGTTTTTATCACCTCATGTAATACGATTGCATCAGGTCATTGTTCTTCGTCGCACACCCGTAAGGCATCGGGTGACGTCTTCCCGGTGTACGCGAAGGCCAGTCGTCGGGGCGCAAAGTGCTGACGCTGCACCCCAGTTATCTGTATTCGACGTTAACTCGTGAAGTTTTATTCACGAGTTTTTAATGTTATTTTATATTTCTTCATTCCACTATTTGTTTCGAATAACTTGTGCCACTTTCGTCACTTCATGTTATTCGAATAAGCAGTTGAATTTTGAGAAGTTATTTGGGGCATAACAAATTTTCATCTCAATTTTCAGTTTCCCTGACTTGTTACCGTCAAGGGGAACCCAAAGTCTCAAATGTAGTAGTCGGAAAATCCACGTGACGTAAAAAAAACGCAGTCTCCCCACTCCCACTCCCACTTGACAAACAAATTACGATCTCAAAAATTCAATCGCAGTGCTGAACCAAAAAGACTCGAAACTGATAATCTTATTCATCTGCAATCGAAACCGGCGAACCTGAATTCAACGTCCCACGACTCGAATAAGGAAAATGATTTCCCCGACCGATCAGCTATCACTCGTCAGTGTTGCTATCATCAATCAGTCTAAGTTCGCAAAATTCTCGACACCCAAATGATGCGGAACCATCAGGCGTCAGCCCGATTCGAGGTACCCCTTCCACATCTCGCATACCAAAACCAAAAGTGTCGCAGGAAATATTCCTCCCCTCGCCCTATTTGCCAGTTAACAAATTCCACGATCGAGAAAATACTCAGCAAAACCAAATTGTCATTCCAATCCATTAGGTCGCTACTGAACACGAGTTCTTAATGCACCTGGATCTACAATCACATGAATCAGTCCATCCGCGCGAGATCAGCAGACCAATGACAAAAGATTCGACAGACTTGACTGACAAAGTCCGAAAACAATCTCGAATTGATCAAATGCAAAATCATTAACTGAATGCACCAACGTCTTTAAAATGATGCGGCGCCCGTAACGCCAGAATCGCAAAATGACAAAACAAAACTAATTTCTGTTCCATTAAACGGTTGACGAGGCCTAACGTCCTTGAATTCTCCTGACGCACGCCGAACGGTCCGGGTAATTGACCGCCCTGAATCCGAGGTTTCACGTCACCCTACCGTCACAAAACGATCGACCTGACGATCCTCTCTTTTCTCAACAACCGTACCCCAACAAAATCGGTTTTATTAAAATCCACCGATACTCGGACAGAACAGAAAATTCGAAACATTCGATCACCAGAGACTACTGTATTAATTTCTCTTACTCGTAAACTCAGATCCATTTCAATCATCATAAATGCGCGAGCATCAGAAGTTTTTCTCAAAAGATCGTCTCCGTAATACGAAGCAATACAGCGAGTTGAAAAAAACTCAATCTCTCGACAAAATTCCAAAACAAACCAACGAAGATGATCGAAAGTTCGAATATTCTTCAGAAAATATCGCATCTTAATCTCGTCCCAAATTCATCACGAAATATAGCGAGTTTCTACCGAAGAATATTTATGCTGTAATTGAGTCACGAACGAAACGCAAAATGAAAGCAAAATTTAACCGAATTCCTAACAAATCACAGCCTGATCCGCGAAAACCGTTATTTCATGTCGCAAATGTCAATCCGAAAATCGACTCCAAAAAAACAGAACATTCAAAATCACACCCACGACCAAGAAAACCAACTAATCATGACCTCAAAATCCCGCAATAAACGCCATAGACATTGAACACAATTGGCATAAAGTCCACGAAACTTCGAAGAAATCAGCTCGATTGACTCAAATCTGAGTGATCCCAACCAAACGTAAATAATCCCTCGATATTGCACAAGTCAAACCGCAGCGATTACTCAAAAATCACAACACGAAACCTTAAACGGAAATTGAATCAATTCCCACCGAAATAGTCGTTAAGTCGCAGTCAAGGGATATTCCTTCCCTCCTAACACAGGTGAATGACACGCAACTACACCACTGGCCAAAGTCATAAGGAAAAAAACTGAAATGATCAAACACAATCGGACTCAATCACGGAACAAAATAAATCACCAAATGACTTCTGTCGGCGATACCTAAATTGATCCGAGTAAATAACTCAAAACAAAGTCAAAAACAGATCAGCTCAATTTAAAATTTCTCCAGTTACAAAATAAAAACTCTCATTCGAAAAGAAAACAAAATACCTAGTCACATCATAACAATAACACAAAAACAAAAAAAACATGAAAATCATACATAATGCTCAAAAATTCCGAAATCTCAAGAATCGCATAAATCACGTAATACTGGAAATATCAGATAATTCCACGAAACCCGATGAATCGTCTACTCGATACGGTGAATGTACGCTAAACGTAACCAAAATACTGACCGAATTCTCAATGACAACAAACCAACGTCATCCAATAATAAGATCTGCATTCACCGAGACAAAATAGACCAAAAGACTCATCTAATCCATGTCGCGAGACAACTCAGTCGTTGTCCCGAGACAATAAAATGGAATCACGAATTAGCTCAACAAATAATACAATAATTCGCGAAACCGGATCAAAACACAAAATTCAGATATCAAACAAAAATTCCAATATCAAACAAAATTCAAATATCAGACAAAATCCTGTTCGAAAACTCAAAAATCAAAATTCTCAAAAAGCTCAAAAATTCCGAAATACCGTCGAAACAAACCCACGGCACAGTAAAACCACGGTCACGAAAACTGAAACTCGAATTAA
Source organism: Diachasma alloeum (assembly GCF_001412515.2). Taxonomy (NCBI): domain Eukaryota; kingdom Metazoa; phylum Arthropoda; class Insecta; order Hymenoptera; family Braconidae; genus Diachasma; species Diachasma alloeum. The sequence continues at coordinate 103,122 of NW_021680485.1, forward strand.
ATCTAGAAGAATGACGAGAGAGTCCACAAACAAAAGACCCCAAAGTCATCCGATAATAAGAAAACCCGAATTCCAACTCGAAATATGATGGAATACAAAAAAAAACCGTGAATAAATCTGTTAATTACGCAAGAAAAATCTCTCCGGTAAACGAAACCATAAAAAAAAATGCGCAAAAAATCCGTTTGCTGCCACGTTGCGCCAAAAGCTGACAAACGTGGGTCAGAAACCGTTTGGGGCCCCACGTTGGGCGCCTAAAAGCGACCACACGTGGGTCAAATAAATCGAACTAAATCCGTGAAACCGTGTGGGCCCCACGTTGGGCGCCAAAAAGCGACCACACGTGGGTCAAATAAATAAACCGTGTGGGCCCCACGTTGGGCGCCAAAAAGCGACCACACGTGGGTCAAATAAATAAACCGTGTGGGCCCCACGTTGGGTGCCAAAAAGCGACCACATGTGGGTCAAATAAATAAACCGTGTGGGCCCCACGTTGGGCGCCAAAAAACTGTGACATAATTTCCAAGGTTCACGGAACCCCTCGGTCCAATACGCAGCCCTCTGGCACTCACGTAGAAACTAAAACGACAAAAAGTTGAGCGCCAGATCGTTTTTACCAGAACGACCACTGGACCGAAAGAAACAAAATCAAACTAGCCCTAAGCTCGAAACGTTCTCCCACTAGCTCCAGACGAAGAGACGTGTATCGGTTCCTGAAAGAGCTTAGACTAGAGATGTGACTAGGTGAACAAAACAAATAAATTAAACTCAGAATTGCGGGGGAAAAATCACAATATTTAATCAGAATTAAATGACTCGATACAAATAAAACAAATCAATTTCTTTGGAAAACCCCCTTTGGTTGTTTCGATCGATCGACGATCATGAGGCTTCGATAGTTACTGATTCTACAATTGTCCAAGGAATAAAAGATTCTGATAGGAAAATAAAGAAGTAATATACTTAGTCAATTTAGTCAAAAACAAAAAAAAATTCCGATAGTTAAATTGAAAGATCTAACCACCCCAAAAGTCAAGAATAACCAATGTCAAAAAGAAAAAAAGAAAACCAGAATCGAAATGTCGTCAACAATAATCATGTAGATTGAACAACACTGAACGATCGAAACCCAATAATTTGTTTACGTGACAAGTAAGCTGGCTGTCCGAAACAAATACGAAAACTCAAGACAACGGCTAGCGAAACGAAGCAAGGTCATGAGACACACAGTAACCCACGTTCAATGTCCTTCGAAATTATCCAAGTTAAATAGCATCCAACGAGAGTCCAATCCTAACCGAAATTAAATACTTCAAAATCTCCAGGGTTACGAAACCTCAATGGTTCACCGAATGGATGAATCTAACGTACAAAATTCTGAACCAAAACAAAACAAAAAAATGAAATCAAAATTCTAAAATTCCGAACGAATTAATATTTCTAACGAATGAGAGTTTTTAACGAAAACAACATAACTAAAAGATTCAGAGGAAAACTGTTCACTGGGCGGACAAAATCTCGTCACTATCAAACAGAGTCGTTCAAAGGCGTGCGAAACGCCGAACATTTTGACTCGATTTTGCCCTCACAAAATACCAAAATGTTTAATCACCACGCTCACCGATGTCCAGACGAAAATCCCAAAGAACTCCCGGCTGCATGGCAGGTCTCAAAACGTCCCAGTGACTTCCAGAAATTCCAAGGAAACCCGGAGAAATACCCAAAGGACGCCAAAGCCCAACATGGCTTCTGAAATGGCGTCAGACACAAAAAATTGCGACAGGCGTGCGAAACACGTGCACGCCGTCACCACCAGAACAGAAGTGATCGCTCGACTATGACAGGTGTCGACGCGATCATCAATTGCGCGGCAATTAATTTCATTAGCCCCCGTAATACGACCATTACTCTCAATTATGATTCGACCCGAAATCTCACGCCTACGCGCTACTAACTTTGCGCCTGCGCATGACCAAATTAGTTGAATAAATTAACTATTCCAACTAGACCATAATTCCAATTACAATTCAAATAATGTCATCAAATCATAAATAGTCTTTAAGCCCTTTCGGCTACCTCCAATCATTTAATTGATCTTGAATCAATAAATCATAGTATTTCATCGGCACGTCCAGGCCTCGATGATGTAGCAGTCCCTCTCTAATGTAGACTCGCCACTCGTTCATCTGTTCTGCAACGAAGGTCCCTTCAGCGCCATACTCTCACGGTCAACGTTCGAAGCTTTACGTGACTCGCTAGATACTCCAGGTTCTATCGAATTCAAATGGGAATTGACGTTCATGCCAATCATCCCTCGATGTCCCTCGTAGTCCAACAAGTCCTCCAATCGTTGAGCGTGTGATTTCGTACAAAATTCAAATACAAATAAAATAATCAGTCATACAAAATTAACTCTAAAAAAAAATGACTGTCGTTGAATGGTAGGTTTGACTTCAAGTCTGGTGGCAACGCATCTAAAACCCCAAAAACCACGCGAAGGTCTACAAAACCTTGAAATGAATTGTAACGAAAATAACACGTATATATATATATATATATATATATATATATATAT
>NW_021680485.1:105845-106613 GCF_001412515.2 Diachasma alloeum
AATGGGCGATTCCACAATTCTGGAGTTCAGGACGCCACGCACACCACACACATTTCGCGATGTTAAAACCCAGAGGGATTTAACCCGGAAGGAGTGTTTTTCGAGCGGGGGACCGAAAAGTGTTCAAAAGTCGGAGCCGACTGCGTCTGTTTGATGTAGCGGAGGTCAGTTATAATAGAGTGCAAAATGTATATATATTGTGACGTGTTATTTTCCGTCACAAATAGCATTGTTTGTTATTCGACCGTTTCGCGTGTGGGTTTCGAATTTAAAAATCACCAGACGGGAAGTCACCAACCGACAGCGATAGTCACGAGAGAGGTTCAGTATCTTTTGTTAATTCTTTTGTTTTGTATCGTCTTCTGGATTGTTTGGATCGAATCTGGCGCCGACATCGTGGGACTGAGGTGGCAATGTCTCCGGGAATCGTCGAGGGACTTCGGGACACTTCGAGTCCGTGATGAAAGCCTCATGGGTCTTCGGATTGCCAGAGGTCGCCAGCTCTCGGGCAACTCTAGGGGAAACGTGACGTAGGAGCCCGGCTGGTTCAATGTGGAAGGGGAAGTGAAGTATTTCACCGAGATCAGAAGGAGGTTGAGTTAAATGGTACTTTGGTGACAAAATGGTCAGGAGACTGATTTGAAAGGAGGTCAGAGGACATTTAGAGTTAATTGATACTCTGGGATAAATGGTTTTAATTAAATAACGTCTAGAGAAGTCACTGCGCATGCGCCGACGGACTTGGTTCGGCCATGTGAGCGACAGAGT
>NW_021680485.1:107507-109337 GCF_001412515.2 Diachasma alloeum
TATTGTGGACGATATTTTGATTCTGGTTTTTTTTTTTTTCTCTTTGACTTTGGTTATTCTTGACTATCTCTTTTGACTAAATTGACTACTTCTCTATTTTCCTATCAGAATCTTTTATTCCTTGGACAAGTGTAGAATCAGTACTATTGAAGCCTCATGATCGTTGATCGATCGAAACAACCAAAGGGGGTTTTCCAGAGAAATTGAATTATAAAAAAATTTTATTTGTATCGAGTCACCTAAGTCGGATTAAATATTGTGATTTTTCCCCCGCAATCTTGAGTTAATTTTATTTATTTAGTCAGGACCTAGTCATACTTTAACCTAAGCTTCACCAGTGACCTTCACGCCGTTCTTCGGTCGGAGCTAGCAGGAGACCGTTTCGAAGCTTGGGATTATTCCGGAAATTTTGTTTTTGGCTATTCGTTTCATTCCAGTGGTCGTTCTGGTAATAACGACCTGGCGCTCGACTTATTTGCTGTTTCAGGGTGGTCGTACGTCGAAGGGCTACGTAGTGGATTGAGGGTTCCGTGAACCTCAGGAAATTACGTCACAATATATATATGTGGTGCAAAGGGGGTAAAATTTTTTATGCAATTTTGAAAAGCGCTCAAGTTAGAGAGTTTAAAATGCGCGTGTAAATTCTCCATACAAAATAAAAAGACACGTGTTTTTTATTTTCTCGAAAATCCATCCCTGAGAGGGTGAAACGCAGAAAGCTCTAGAAATTTCCACAACTTTCTGGAGGTTTCTTGATTTTTCTAGAAAATGAGGGAATATTCTTCGAAACTAAAAACATTTATTTAGCCAATGATAGAAGGAACGGAGTGGACAGGGATCGAAGAGATTGTGCCTTTTGTGGGCTCTGAAAAGGCGGTCGGAAAGAGAGATTTCTAGGAGTGAGGGAGAGGGAAAACATGGAGTGGTAGGGAGGGTTGAGGAATGGAAAGAGGATGAAAGTGAGGGGGAAAATGGAAAAGTGGTGTAATGAGGAGGAACGGGAAGGTGATGGAGAGGTTATGGGGTAACAGGCAAAACGTGGCAACTAGAGGCTTATGGTCTGAAGTGAGTCGCAGTGAAAGGTAGGAACAGGTGAAACTGGAACCAGGGTTAGTGAAGGTGGAGAGGTTAGGCTAGGCTGGAAGCTATGGTGGAGCAGAGGATCGAGGGAAGAGAGTGTTGAGGTGACAACAAGCAGTGTGAAAGTAATTGCGAATTGTGATACACGTGACCTGGTTAGAAAGCGAGGTTAGAGTGAAGAAGGTCGGAGGAAGAATGGAATAAGTGGGTGGCGGACGATAAAGAGTGGAGAGAAGGTATGTTGAATGAGTTGAAGGTGATTAGTGGGTTGTTGAAGGAAGTACTGGTGATGAGGAGGGATACTCGGGACGCAGGCGGATTTGGTTGGGGAAGCCATGCGGACCCGGAGAAGGCAGGTGAAGGAGAGAGAGGAAGAAGAACAAGGAGGCATAGGGTGATGGGGAGGATAGGAGAGGAGAGAGGAGCGGAGGCGGAGAGCTGAGGAAGTCGGTGGAATGCTGACAGTGATGGGGTGGACTGAGTAGGCCCATCGAGGTGAGGGGACCGCCGACCGGCACAGAGAGAGAGGGACCCGGAGAGAATGAGAGCGGCAGACAGGACGTTGACAGGATGACAAAGAGGACGCAGGCAGACTTCGTTCGAGAGCTCGGGTGGGTTAGAGTCGGGATTTGGGCAGGGAGGAGGCAGCGTGGAATGAGAAACAAAAGTTAGGTCAATTTGAAATATATTTAGGCAAATATAAGAAAATGTGACGCTGAGAGTCTCTCTCTCTCTCTCTCTCTCTCTCTC
>NW_021680485.1:109531-109750 GCF_001412515.2 Diachasma alloeum
TCTCTCTCTCTCTCTCTCTCTCTCTCTCTCTCTCTCTCTCTCTCTCTCTCTCTCTCTCTCTCTCCCTCTCTCTCTCTCTCGCTCCCTCTCTTTCTCTCTCTCCCTCTCCCTCTCTCTTTCTCTCGCTCCCTCTCTCTCTCTCGCTCCCTCTCTCACTCTCGCTCTCTCTCTCTCTCTCTCTCTCTCTCTCTCTCTCTCTCTCTCTCTCTCTCTCTCTCT
>NW_021680485.1:109905-117339 GCF_001412515.2 Diachasma alloeum
CTCTCTCTCTCTCTCTCTCTCTCTCTCTCTCTCTCTGTCTCTCTCTCTCCTCTCTCTCTCTCTCCTTTTATTCCAATTTAAAATTATTTACATTCACAAGAGAATACTATTATTATTATTATTATATATTTTTTAGTATGAGGGCATTTGATAAGGGCCTCCCGCATAACCATCCAACTCGTCGTAGCAGAAATGGAACATTTCCCCAAATAATTGATACAAATATCCCAGATTCTCCTGAGGTATTATATGGTGAAGGTCATTCTTGGCAAGAGGATAAATCTCCTCGAAATTGTTGCGTATGCGATAGTGGAGTTCTTTAGTGGCTGACATCCTGCTGTATTCCATATAATTCATGGCAACACTTGCGATCGCCCGGACCAGAGCCTCTTTATATTGTTTGAGAGGCAATGAGTCCAAAAGTTTAACCAGTGATCGATCCATGCAGCTTTTTTTTTAATGTGCTAATGCTGGGACCCGTCATAATGAGGGGTTGCCTTACATAAGCACGTACATAAGCAACGCGGGGTTATCGTAGCTGCGATGGAATCTCACTTTGACATCCCCAAATTACTTAGCAGGTACATTGTGAATGGCTTTTGGGTGAAACTTCTCAGGGTCAAAGTAGTCCGTAATGGCATCCAGATCTTTGTACAGAAGGCCCCACTCCTTCCCTGACATTAACAGCATGATGCGGGTGGGGCATACGGCCATAAACTACATCACAGGAACAAATTGACCGAGACAGGTAACTTGTAAACCAACACGAATTTGCTTTGTCTCCGACTTATTGAGAGGCATAACTTGCGACAGCACCACCTGTTGTTCAACACCACTGCACTCTTTTTCGTTGATATTTTCCATGATAAAAAAATTGATGAACGATATCAAATGGACTGAATGAAATACACTGCGAGCAGCCGCGTTTTATAGCGCCAGGCATGAAAGTGGGACACGCTCAGACCTCCATCATTCTCATAACCGTCCTAGGCTAACCACACATTATTACCCCCACCGTACTGAGTGCTGTGGCGTCGGCGTCAAATCCACTACCGTGGATTTCCCATGATGTATATTACCCCCACCTCTATCATGCTATCCCCACCACTGTGAATGTTTTTCTAATACGCCTAACGGCGATTTTTTTCTGGATCATTCGTGAAAAATAATGGATAAAAAATAATGTTAAAAATGGATACAATTCGGAGAGATCAAGACGTCGAACTGTTCGATAAATCGCACAGATTGGTCACCAAGTGAGAATTACAGGGAAAAACGAAATCCTAGATTCCGTCAGAAGTGCATTCGTGTATGTGTTGATGAATACACGGAGGATGAAAAATACATACCGCCGAAAAAACGAAAGATCGTGGCGAAAAAAGAAAAATAAGGAGGAAGAGAATAAACAATTCGAGATATGTAAACTGCGAGATCCGTGGAATACTCACAACTTTATATTCGTCAGGATAGTCTCCAGTGACAAGTCTCCACCGTTTTTCGTACAGTGCTCCGTGTGATTTTTCATTTTGACAAAAAGAAAAAAAGTTTGAAAGTGGTCAGATTAGTCATCACTGAAGTGGAGAGATCCTACCGGATGGTAGTTTTTATTTATATTTTGAGTGCTATTTTTTGTGAAAATTCTTTTTCGGTTTTTCGTATAACAACAAAATGTTCACATAGTTATCTTGTTCATAATTTTCTGGGTAGTTTTCTAGAGTCCGATTCTCATTGCATTCTTCGGCTTTTTTTTTTGTGAGAAAGAAATTTTTTTTTCGCCTATAGAAAAATCCGTGTCCGTAACCGAGGGTTACCCATTGGTTTTTGCGTCAACTCTTGGCTTCCTTTTCGACGTAGCATACACATGGTATACTCATTCGAAAGCTTATTAAATAAGCTTCAAAGTGACACCTGATTCATCAAAATCCGGTCTGGAAGGTCTCATCGAGATGTTCAAATTCATATACTATATTATCTACCCCATCACCTAGGTTAATTGCTATAAGCGATAATGTAGCGATTTTAGCATGTCACGTTTTAAAAATCTCCATGTTTTTCCTTTGAATGGCCAAATTCACTCGGTTTGAGTTGGAATCTGTGAAGATATTTCATACTTATATGAAAATATATATCGAATTACCCAGGAATTGACTTCTGATTTACTCAATTATCTACATTTTTCACTCACATATGAGGGTTTTTTAGGCAAAAAATTGAATTGTTATGGTTGACCCGAAAAATTGAGTTTGGTTGGGGTTTTCGGTACTTCCAAGTGGACTAGACGGGAATATTCATCCACCACTTTGATGCACATTCTATGTTCTTCAACATGATTTATGATAAATATCATTTAATCCAATTTTCATTGAGTTATTGCAGATTATTTCCATTGTTTCTGTTATGTCACACCTTACAGTTTTAAATTAGTTTTTACCGTTTATCTAGGGTTCAGATTTGACTAGAGCGGATATGTCACATGTCAACTTGAAGGTCTCATCGAGATCTTCATATTGATACGATATGATCTTCATGATTGATGTTATATTATCCATTCGGTTCACTAGATGAATTGTTATAAACAATGATGTAACGATTTTAGCATGTCACGTTTTGGAAAGTGCCAATTTGTTCCTCTCAACGACGAGACTTTCTCGGTTTCTGTCCGAATCTATAGAGATATTTCATACCACGCTGCAAATACATTGAATTACTTCAGCATTGGTTCGTGATTCATCCATTTATCTGCAATTTCCATTCGTTTATAAAAGATCCTATTCAGAAAATAAATTTCCATGATTTTATCGTTAAGTCAGTTTGGATTGGATTTTCTGAAGCGAATGAAACTCACCGTATACCATTTTGAAGGGTATTTATTTTTCTTCAAAATGATGCATAATGTTTCTGATCCCCAATAGGACAATCCGTAATCGTGACGCTGGTCCTATTTCGGGTTTTCATGCTAATTCCGTTCTCCCTTTTTGATAAACATATATATTTCACACTCAAATTGATAAGGGAGTTATTGGATGCTGGTCATTTCTCATTCTCACTATGGAACTTATAGGTAGAAAATTGTTATTTTTCTCCATTTTTGCTTCCGAATGGAATCATTGTAATGGTGCTATTTTCACATTCTCTAATTTTGATTGGAAATGATGTAGAATGGTCTGTCGGTGTCAATGTCCATCGCCACCTTTCCGGTAGTCAATTTTTGGAAAATTGAGTAATTAATTGGCTAAACTTATTCCAAAAAATCTAAAATTTTGTCAGATTATAGACGACAACAACGACTAACTCTGTGTAAAAGTTCAGCCCGATTGATCAAATAGTTTTTGAGAAAAAGCTATTCGTTTTTAAATCGTTTTTCGCTAATATCTTCGAAGCTACTCAACTGATATCAATTTCTTTTTTTTCAAAATATTTGTTTCGATGCCTTCTATCCGAATCAATCAAAACATATATACCCGTTCATACAAAGTTTTCGAGATATTTCCGTTTTTCTGTTTTTTCATAAAAATCCTTGTAATCACTCTAGCTTGTACAAAAATTGAGATATCAACTTGAAATTTGTACAGAATCTTCCTCTTATAATAAAAATACTTCCTATTGAAAATGAGCTCAATCGCATGGGTAGTTTCCGAGATATTCGACTTTCTCTGAAAACCTGTTATGTGCAATAGCTTAAAAACTACGTAACCGATTTCAATTTTTTTTTCAAAATATTTGTTTCGATGCCTTCTATCCGAATGCCTTCTATCCCATTCGGAAGCTTACTACCAATGAAATTGGTAGAAATGAAAGAAAGAAAAAGAGTTATAATACATAAGTAACGGTCAGATGGCTTAGACCAAAAAGGCTCGAACCCCTCTTGTTTTCTTTTATTGCAAGAAAATTGTTTTTTCGCGTCTAACTTGAAAATTTAACATTGGCTGGATTTTTCTATCTCTTTGAGTTGAATCAGTGGGAAAGTTAACAGATCATCTTGAAGGGTATAATTGGTTCTTCAAATTGCGATGTAATAGAATACGATTTGATTGAATTTTCATGAAGTTATTGGCGATTGTTGCTGTTTGGAAGCTCATGCCACACCCCAAAATTCGGCCTTTTCATTCATTTTCGGACCTTTATACTTGACCAATGAAAATTTATTTCACACCAATTTGAAGATCTCAATGAGATCTTCAAAATTACTTATGATTTTTCTTCATTCCGTCCACTTGATCCATTGTTATAGGTAATGATCTTTTGAATTCGGCATGTCACAAATTGAAAATTTCACATTTTCCGATCATTTTTTCCTGAATTATTATTTACTGACTCGATTATCAGTAGAAATTGCATATCAGTTGTGAAGCTCATTTTTCGCAGACTCATGAGATTTTTTGGCAAACATTTATTCCTTCATGGGTTATGTGAAAATTCAAATTGCGATGGCTTTTTCTAGCGCTTTGAGTCGAATCAGCGGGGAAATCAATAAGTCATCCTTAGAGGGCATTTTCCGTTCTTCCAATTGTGACGATGCGGGTTGTATGCTATATGGTGTATGTGTCGGATTTTGCAAGTCACAAATTGTAAAATTGTTATTTCAGTGTTTTGTCCCGAGCTGGTGTCTTTCTTGTAGAAATTCTATGTCCGACATGAAGCTCATTGAATAAGCTCCAAATTGAGAGATTAACCACTTTATTTCAGCCATTTTTCGCAGACTTATGAAAGTTTCAGGCGAAAATTGATATTTCTATTGAAAAAAAAATCACTTTGACTTGTTTGGATATACTCAATCCAAATTAATGGAATCTACTTAGTATGATTCTTGATTTAATTAAATCTTAATCGGTTCGATTAGGGGCTTAATATTCGATTGGAATCAAGATTTTTTTCTGTATATAGATTAGGGATCATTGCAATTTTGATGTAGTTTCTTATTGGTGCAGTTGTCAAGTGACTTCGATCAGTCGATGCAATCAAGAATTTGACTTAAGAATTCGAGATTGAAAAACATATAAATATTTGCATCAGTTCTTCAGTGTCGAATTCAGTATCAGAACCATGCAGCCTAACTAGCGCGCGCGAAGCACGCGTCTTGCCTAGTGTTTACAAATTTTCAGCGTCAAATTTTTAGTTCAATTTCTTCCAAAAGGTGTGCATTTTTTTTTCTTTTTTAAACGTCTCTTATGGAGCTTACATATATTTTCCATTCGGTTTTCGTCTCGTGTTTTTTCGTTTTTGAATTTTTCTATTTCGGTTTTCGTCCAATTTTCCAGTGTCGAAATTGTTTTTGAAAGAAATTTTTTGTGAAAGAAATTTTCGCTCGCATTTTCTCTCGTTGACATTTTCCGTGTTAGATTTTTTCGTTTTTGAATTTTTCTATTCCGGTTTTCCTCCAATTTTTCAGTGTCGAAATTTTTTGTGACAGAAATTTTTGCTCGCTTTCTCTCCTGTAGAAATTTTCCTTGCTGGATTGTTTTCTTAAAAAACTTATTCGTCGCATTTGCCGTAGATTGTTTTTCGATCAAATTTTAATGGTTTTTTTTTTTTCGGATGCATGCAACTAGCTCCGAAGGATCTCCCATCGAGGATTTATAAAACCTCCACATCGTCTTCGGTGGGCCCACATCATCCCAACCACAGTACGGACAACTGGGATCTCGAGAAGTTGGAGTGGGGGTGCCCCCCCGTCGCGGCGAAAACAAAAATTTTTTTTTTCAAATGTAATTCATTCGCATTAAGTTTTGAATTTGAAAAAAATGTATTTTTCAGATTTAGTTTGCTTGAGTAAAAAAAATGTCACCTACTTTTCTACTTTTTTATTTTGAAAAAAAACTCCAAAAATTTACTTCCCTCTAAAATGAGTATTTTGGAAAAAATGAAAAAAGTTCGTTTTTTTTTCATTTTGAAGAAAATTTATTTTAATTTTTAAAAACTTGTATCTACGAAAAAAAATTACATCTAGTGTTAAACACTTACATCTAATTTACACATACAAAAAAAATTACTCTAATTCTTAATCTAATCCGTACACACTACCTTAAAAAATCAAAAGTAGTTTTCATTCGTACTCATTTTCAATCGTCGGGTTTGATTATGCGGTTTTTTTTTATCGTGCGTTCGTAACCAAAAATTCATTGTAGAGCTGACTGACGTCTTTTTATTTGTGTTGTGATAATGTTTATTAACTTACCAACGATGAATAATTTAAAATTAAGTTGTTGAAACATTGTATCTCATATGAGTTACAATGGTTTGTTGTGTTTACTGTAAGAAAGATAAAACACAATGGAAAAATCTATCGTTTCATGAGTAAGTATGTAATATCGTATAATCGATATTCACCCTCGGCGATTGAAGGATTCAATCAAATAACGAATGAAAAAATAGAAAAATAAATAGAATAGGAATAAAACCCCCTGATGGATACTACCCGAGTGGAAATTCTGTTCAGATCTCGATCAGAAACTGATCAAGTTCGATCCGAAATTCTGATCAGGCATGTTACGCCTCCACCTTATGTTTTTCCACTAGGGTTTCTCCACCTCCCATCATTAGGAATTAATTAAATTTAATTTTTTTTTGAGAGAAAAAATTAGTAACTTCTTAGCTGANGTGTTTACTGTAAGAAAGATAAAACACAATGGAAAAATCTATCGTTTCATGAGTAAGTATGTAATATCGTATAATCGATATTCACCCTCGGCGATTGAAGGATTCAATCAAATAACGAATGAAAAAATAGAAAAATAAATAGAATAGGAATAAAACCCCCTGATGGATACTACCCGAGTGGAAATTCTGTTCAGATCTCGATCAGAAACTGATCAAGTTCGATCCGAAATTCTAATCAGGCATGTTACGCCTCCACCTTATGTTTTTCCACTAGGGTATTTGAACGAGTTTTGTTTTTCATCCATTCATCATTTTTCATGAGCATAAAGGTGGTAAAATGTCGAGGGCATTTCTGCATCCTAACTGTCATATTACCACCCCCCACTTTGTATATCATGCCCACGCATGCGCATTGTTGTATATTTTAGTACCCCCGCCGGTGATAAGGGCGCTGGGTGAGCTTTCAATTTGCTTCAGAAGCGCTTTAGGGAACAAGCCATCCAGTTATATAGAGATCAGTGCTTGTAGTTGATCTGGTAAGGTTCTGCTTTATCGACGACGAGGGCACGAATCAAATCGTAATGTATCATACTTTTGAGGCTTTCGCGGTCATGATTAATGAAATCTTTGGCTTCCGGATGGATGCCGCGTTTGGATTCAGCGTTGCGCCGACGTTTCGCAAACATTGCAGTCTGCATCTTCAGGGCTATGAGCTCCGATTCTGAGCTCCGATGTCTAGGGCTAGTCCTTATATGCCTTCCCTTGTGGTGGTGGGGAAAGGGGGAGGTGGTCAGCCAATCATATGTTTTTAATTGATCAGCTGGTCAATTAAAAAAC
>NW_021680485.1:117464-117823 GCF_001412515.2 Diachasma alloeum
TATTCATGGAACACTTCGAGAACGAAGTATTGAAGTCAGCACCTCAGAAAGCTACTGTATGGTTCAGGTATGTGGACGATACCTTTTTTCATNCAGTCTGCATCTTCAGGGCTATGAGCTCCGATTCTGAGCTCCGATGTCTAGGGCTAGTCCTTATATGCCTTCCCTTGTGGTGGTGGGGAAAGGGGGAGGTGGTCAGCCAATCATATGTTTTTAATTGATCAGCTGGTCAATTAAAAAACCGGGAGGACGGTTTTCCAAATGGGGTTCACTTGATATCCTCTGTCCCTGTTGAGGTTGTTAGGGTTTTTATGGATCTCCAAACCCTCTCGGTATTTCCTTTCGAAATACCCTTGAGA
>NW_021680485.1:118029-123057 GCF_001412515.2 Diachasma alloeum
TCCTCCCCTATCTGAGAGGCACAACAGAACGCATAAGTAGAGTACTTGGCAAACATAACATTCGAACGATCTTCCAGCCTCCAAAGAAGATCGGACAGATGCTGCCAAGTGCAAAGGATCCAAGACCACCTCTGAGTACACCAGGAGTGTACGAAATCCCCTGCTCATGCGGGAAAGTGTACATTGGAGAAACCGGGAGGAAGATCAGTACACGGATCAAGGAACACCAGCGGTGCTCCAAATACGGTCACTTAGAACAGTCTGCCCTGGCTGAACACTGGATGGACACTGGACATACTATCCAGTACGACCAAGCCAGAATGTTGGCCAAATCTCAAGGGTATTTCGAAAGGAAATACCGAGAGGGTTTGGAGATCCATAAAAACCCTAACAACCTCAACGAGGACAGAGGATATCAAGTGAACCCCATTTGGAAAACCGTCCTCCGGGTTTTTAATTGACCAGCTGATCAATTAAAAACATGATTGGCTGACCACCCCCCCCCCCTTCCCCTTCCCCCACCACCACAAGGGAAGGCATATAAGGACTACCCCTAGACATCGGAGCTCAGAATCGGAGCTCATAGCCCTGACGATGCAGACTGCAATGTTTGCGAAACGTTGGCGCAACGCTGAATCCAAACGCGGCATCCATCCGGAAGCCAAAGATTTCGTAATGTATCAGTTTACGCGTCATAATTTAGCCTAACGCCTTTTATAACGCCAGTTTCTTCACACGCTAAGTATAAAATTTAGGACCGCCAGAGACAAAACACGTAATGAAACTCCCTTCTCCGTAACCCTCTACGTCGTCGGTCAAGTCCCTCAGAAAATTCCCCAGTGGTAATTCCTTCGTTCCATCGCTGACGTAAATAACCGAGTCCGTATCATAATATAAAACGCGTTCCTGCTGTTTTTCTAAATAAGAATATAATTTGAGACGTGCCTGAGCTGTTGTATAAGCGGCAATAACAACATTGGCTTTGGTAGACAGTTCCGCAGCTTCGTTTGAATGTTTCCAGAACCTGAAGAGAGTTTCGTTATCGACAGGAACAAACCCTGTCACTTCGATTTCAGGATTGACCATTATGTTGGCAAACTCCTCATATGTTCGCATAATTGCCTTTTTCGTTAAATTTTCCCTCTCCCCAAATTTACCCCAGAGACAGTTTAAACAAACCTTTGCTACTGCTCTCAATCCAGCATTCTTTTTAATTTTATCCTTGTCGAGTTTTATTCCCTCTCGCCTCATATTCAGCTATATATCTATCCTTGGATAGATCATCTACATACTCGGCAGGCTAATCAGAAGCCTCTTGTTTGGTTTTTAGGAACGTGTTTATATACTCGGCGAATAAACTTCGTATTCGCGCCACAGGATCATAACGCGCTGTTTTTTTATACTCTCAAATTTCACTAATTTCCAAAATTTTATAGCCCACCTTTACTGCTTTACGAAGCTCTGGGGCGACCCAAGTCCCCAAAAACTCGCGGTCAGTGGAATTGTCATGAGGGCAATTGTTTTGCACTAGACCTTCGCAGCATGACCGACACAGAGGGCACAGTAGCTTTCCGTGGGCATTGACCGGTAAAACCGGGTGAAATAACCGTCGCGGGGGTAAAATGCGGCGTTTCACAAGTCCCTCTATCTGCAAAATATCGTTATTAGGGCATACGAGCTGACAGTCGACCCCGACATGCACTGTGGGGTGCCCGATAGAAAAAATACCCGTTTTTAAAAAGTATGGATGTAATGAACAAACGTCGACATTTTCATTCTCTTTCCCATCATAGTACATTAGGGTATTTCCCGTGCGGCCACCGAAAAAGACATCGCACGGATCTAAGGCAATAAACGTTTTCTGATCGATGTTTTCAGCGAAGTTTTATAACTCGAGATCTGTCTTTTTTTGACGAATAAAATCGCATTTCCACATTTCAATGACTTCCTAACTCAAGTTTTGCAATTCCCGGATAATTGCTCCTGTTCTCTCATATCGACTCTCTAATGTATCCTTGCGGCTCAACTCTTTATCTCTATTAAACTTGAAACACCGTTGAAAACCCTGCAAATAACACCCGTGAAACTGATATGCATATTTTTTATTATTTTCAACATCTTCCCAATAGCCATCTAGCCGATGCTCTGATTCCGTTTTGTGCTCTCGATTACGCCCGGCGTGTATTATTTGATGATTCTCGCAATGGTCGCATCATGGGAGCCATTCAATTGCTATTTTTGACTGTATTTTTTCTAAACGATATCCTTCCTGAGGTATAATACCTGTTTTTCTTTGGGTAGCGCTCGTGAGAGGTGGTAGGGTGGCTGAAGGCTCCGTCGGTTTTGGCAACAAATTATGGTTTTTTTAGTGGAATAAAGTGGAAGAAAGCTGTCGAAGGGGCTCTTCGTAGTGTTATTCACGAGGGAGGTAATAAAGTGGACGGGAAAATAATTTTTTGAGAGATTTTTCAATGGATAGGTGGCGGCTGGCGATTTGGAAGTTAGATGGCGTTTTGAGGTGTCGGCGAGGGGTTGGAGAGGGGCAAGAACGATGGAGACAGGTGGGATATCTAGGGGTTAGAGAGTGGAAGATATTAAAGGTGGCAGTGATGATGTAAATTAAATTCCGAAAAATGAGAAATTGAAATTGAGAGTAATGGAAGGAAAACAGAGGCAACCCGAAATAAGAGAAGTTGGACAAGGTTTGGATGGACGGATGGAGTGGCCACGAGGCAATCTGTGACATGAAGAATTTGGGTAGTACCACGGAGGCAGAAGCATGGCTTGGCCGAAGTCTAGGGCACCTGAAGAAAGTAAGATGAATTGGAGCGAGCAGGGGAGACAGGAGGATTATGGTAAAGGGTAAACGGAAGAAGTTGACTATTATTTGAATGGTAAAATGAATAAAAGGCATATCGCGAGGAGGCTATAAGGGAGATTTTTGTGTGACCCGAGAATGAGTGAAATTTTCATAAATCTTGAATGAAGCGGAAGGCTGAAGGGCAGTAAATATGAGGCACATAACGGCCATGAAAGAATCAACATGCAACGATGGCAGTGGCGCTAAATCGTGAGGAGAGGAGGTTATGGCTAAGGTAAGGTCGAGTTGGACGTTTCGGAGAGAAAACGTAATTTTTGGCGGTATGGCAGTACCAATGTTGATTAAGAAAAACCTTGAAAGGCAATTGATCAAAAGAACTAGAAATCGAAAGGGGCGGCCGGAGAAGGACGAGTTGAAGATGTTGGAGGATAGAAATGGCTCCAACAGGGATGGGAGAGGAATATCGGCAATGCGGGTGGAACCGGACCAGCGAAAGGACAGAGCAACGGAGACGGATCTTTCAGCATGATCGTGACATGTTGTCATTTGTGTAAATTTTCTTAAATTACTTTCGAATGTTGTTAAAAATGCTTTCTAACGGTGTAGATGTTCACGTTGGCTTCTGACAAGATGGGCTTACCTTTGTGTCATTGTTCACTAGAGCTTGAGGTGCAAGATAAATTTTTCTATGATGATTATATTTTTTTTAAAATTATTGTTGTTGTTCTGTGATGGAGGAAGGCATGTGTAGATGTAAAACAAAGAAAAACTTTTGTAACATCAAGGAAATAAAGAATTGAATTGTTTTTCTTTCAAGAAATTTGTTTGAAAAATACGCATACAAGTCGAAGCAATCGTTACACACTCTGTAAAAGGGCAAACATTTCCAGCGTTCATAATTAATTTCCGAAACCCCATACACGCTCGTCTCAAAATTGTAACATCAAGTCTATGATAATGGAGAATTTCTTCACGAAAATTGAACTCATAATTTTTTGCTACTGGTTTATTATACCAAGCTAAGAATTTTTCTCGATCTTGTACATTTATCGTGTTTGCGCCATAATATTTCTTATCAGGTAGAGTTCCTACGTAGTCCAGATTCTCTTTTTTATTGAAAAAATGTAGAAAATAACCTTTCGCAACATCTCCCAATCCAAAAGCCTTTGGCAAACTGGCTAGAGCCATGTGGGAATAATTTAAACTATCTATAAATTTATTATCCCCGAAATCCATCAAGATAATGTTTCCGCCGTTAATAATTGCTTTAATCTCGCTGTTAATTCTACGCATGACATCTCTCAAAATAAATTGCGAGGCATAACCTTTCGCGTTGTGAGCAATACAAACTACTTTTTTGTACGCCTTACCCATCGATGTGATGTAATTGACAAATCCTCGCACAGGATCCTCACCATCAAAAACATTTACTCGAGGTTTACACACACTGCACGGGCTTTGAAGATTTTCCTTAATCTTTGCAAAATCGTCATCGTTCATGTCTCCACAGTGGTGACACACAGTTTGGGCCAAAGAGGATTGACTAAAGTAGAGGCTCAGATCTCAGGGTTGGATTGACCCCAAGCCAAAAGTAGTTCGACCCCAACGGAGGGATGCCGCCACGGTCGAATCTGACGGCTGGGCGAACTGCCTGTGCGGGTAACTCGGCAGTAGCAGTCCCGCTGTCACAGGGATAGTTTCGGAGGGGAACTTATGTCCTCCTCGTCCTCAACATGTTCTTAATGTTTTTCAGGTGATTCATTTACTGGCTAATTAATATTAAGGAATGAAACACAGAGGGTGTGACGGAGAATTAAATTCCCCATCAATCGATCCCCGTTGCATCCCTTAATCTCTGTAACAAAAAAATACAAACTACGACAAAGTCATGGGCCAGTGAGAAAAATAGTTTTCTTCTCGGCGCACAGTGAATTTGCACCATTCGCTCGCGAATTAAAAATTCACTTCTCCCCTCCTAACTGAGATTAAGGGATGAAAAAAGAGTAGTTCGATGGAGAATTAAATTCCCCACCAACTTACCCTCTTTCATCCCTTAATCTCTATGAAAAATGGAAGAAACTGTCCTGGAAATAACAGCGCAGTAAGAAAAATAATTGTTTTGCGGCGCACAGTGACTCCCGGTAATTAAAAATTCACTTCTCCCCTCCTAATTGAGATTAAGGGATGAAAAAAGAGCAGTTCGACGG
>NW_021680485.1:127316-128074 GCF_001412515.2 Diachasma alloeum
CTTAATCTTTGTAACAAAAAATTAAAAACTGCCATGAAAGTCAGGGGCCACTGAGAAAAATAATTTTTTCGCGGCGCACACAGACTTTTCACCATTCGCCCGCGAATTAAAAATTCACTTCTCCCCTCCTAATTGAGATTAAGGGATGAAAAAAGGGCAGTTCGACGGAGAATTAAATTCTCCATTAATTAACCCTCTTTCATCCCTTAATCTTTGTAACAAAAAAATAAAAACTGCCATGAAAGTCAGGGGCCAGTAAGAAAAATAATTTTTTCGCGGCGCACACTGACTTTTCACCATTCGCCCGGTAATTAAAAATTCACCTCTCCCTTCCTAATTGAGATTAAGGGATGAAAAAAGGGCAGTTCGACGGAGAATTAAATTCTCCATCAATTAACCCTCTTTCATCCCTTAATCTCTGTAACAAAAAAATAAAAACTGCCATGAAAGTCATGGGCCAGTGAGAAAAATAATAGTTTCGCGGCGCACAGTGACTCCCGGTAATTAAAAATTCACCTCTCCCCTCCTAATTGAGATTAAGGGATGAAAAAAGGGCAGTTCGACGGAGAACTAAATTCTCCATTAACTAACCCTCTTTCATCCCTTCATCTCTGTAACAAAAAAATATAAACTGCCGTGAAAGTCATGGGCCAGTAAGAAAAATAATTTTTTCGCGGGGCACACTGACTTTTCTCCATTCGCCCGGTAATTAAAAATTCACCTCTCCCTTCCTAATTGAGATTAAGGGATGAAAAAAG
>NW_021680485.1:128291-128490 GCF_001412515.2 Diachasma alloeum
AAGAGAGGTGAATTTTTAATTACCGGGAGTCACTGTGCGTCGCAAAACAATTATTTTTCTTACTGGCCCCTGAATTTCATTGCGATTTTTATTTTTTTGTTACAAAGATTAAAGGATGAAAGAGGGTTAATTACTGGAGAATGTAATTCTCCGTCGAACTGCCCTTTTTTCATCCCTTAATCTCAATTAGGAGGGGAGA
>NW_021680485.1:128692-129636 GCF_001412515.2 Diachasma alloeum
GAAAAAATTATTTTTCTTACTGGCCCCTGACTTTCATGGCAGCTTTTATTCTTTTGTTACAGAGATTAAGGGATGAAAGAGGGCTAATTCATGGGGAATTTAATTCTCCGTCGAACTGTCCTTTTTTCATCCCTTAATCTCAATTAGGAGGGGAGAGGTGAATTTTTAATTACCGGGCGAATGGTGAAAAGTCAGTGTGCGCCGTGAAAAAATTATTTTTCTTACTGGCCCCTGACTTTCATGGCAGCTTTTATTCTTTTGTTACAGAGATTAAGGGATGAAAGAGGGCTAATTCATGGGGAATTTAATTCTCCGTCGAACTGTCCTTTTTTCATCCCTTAATCTTAATTAGGAAGGGAGAGGTGAAATTTAATTACCGGGAGTCACTGCGCCGCGAAACTATAATTTTTCTCACATGACTTTCATGGCAGTTTATTTTTTTTTGTTACAGAGATGAAGGGATGAAAGAAAGTTAGTTTATGAAGAATTTAATTCTCCGTCGAACTGCCCTCTTTTCATCCCTTAATTTCAATTTGGAAGGGAGAGGTGAATTTTTAATTACCGGGAGTCACTGCGCCGCGAAACTATAATTTTTCTCACTGGCCCATGACTTTCATGGCAGTTTATTTTTTTTTGTTACAGAGATGAAGGGATGAAAGAAAGTTAGTTTATGAAGAATTTAATTCTCCGTCGAACTGCCCTCTTTTCATCCCTTAATTTCAATTTGGAAGGGAGAGGTGAATTTTTAATTACCGGGAGTCACTGTGCGCCGCAAAACAATTATTTTTCTTCTTGGCCTCTGACTTTCATGGCGATTTTCATTTTTTTGTTACAAAGATTAAAGGATGAAAGAGTGTTAATTAATGGAGAATGTAATTCTCCGTCGAACTGCCCTTTTTTCATCCCTTAATCTCAATTAGGAGGGGAGAGGTGAATTTTTAATT
>NW_021680485.1:129782-130990 GCF_001412515.2 Diachasma alloeum
AAGGGATGAAAGAGGGTTAATTAATGAAAAATTTAATTCTCCGTCGAACTGCTCTTTTTTCATCCCTTAATCTCAATTAGGAGGGGAGAAGTGAATTTTTAATTCGCGAGCGAATGGTGAAAAGTCACCTTGCGCCAAGAAGAAAATTATTTTTCTCGCCGGCCCATGACTTTATCGTAGTTTGTATTTTTTTGTTACAGAGATTAAGGGATGCAACGGGGATCGATTGATGGAAAATTTAATTCTCCATCACACCCTCTGTGTTTCATTCCTTAATATTAATTAGCCAGCAAATGAATCACCTGAAAAACATTAAGAACATGTTGAGGACGAGGAGGACATGAGTTCCCCTCCGAAACTATCCCTGTGATAGCGGGACTGCTACTGCGTACTGCCGAGTTACCCGCACAGGCAGTCCGCCCAGCCGNTGTTATGTCCTACCGATGTTACTAGGAGGACAGTAGCGCCGTTGATTTTATTTCAGCGCCAAAACTTGAATCTGGATCCGTTAGCCGCTAAACCTCTGAAGAGGACTCCATCGAAGACGACTCGTTGATAATCAGGATAATTGGATTAGGGTTAATTCGTTGAAATAAATCCAGTACACAAGTGCTTAGGAGAGCACATCAAAACTTTATTCCACTACTTCAACTTTTCTTCAACTTCACCGTGATAACATTAACTTTAGAAAACTCTATATTAATAACTTTGAACTCAAGAAAAACTAATTTGAAGAGAGAAGCTGGAGGTTCGCTATATCGAACAGCCACGGTGGGACTGACTTAATCTTAAACTGATTTCTAAGGGTTGTGTCCAACAACCCCCACTTAACGAAAAGTTGCGCACGCAAGCTTTTAACTGAAGCCAAGGCAAAAGTCAAGGCGCAAAAGAAAATAGGGAAAGGGAAAAAGGGGCAAAAGGAGCTGAGGAGAGCGTGTGACGTCACGTTCTGCGTCTTGGGAGGGTCTCAGGCCCTCAGCCTGGCAATACAATGAACAAAGGAGAGCACACGTGTTGGAATAGAGAAAATTTATGATACACAGAACGGAGATTTTATGACTCTAACTGTCATTCTGTTGAGTGAGTATTTTTCTTTCGAGATTTGGGTTTTCGGAAAATGTTTACGTGACGAATTTCAAGAGTTGTAAATAATTGAAACAAAGCTCAAGTGTTTGACATTTATGTTTTCTGTAACGGTTTTTCTCACG
>NW_021680485.1:135379-204755 GCF_001412515.2 Diachasma alloeum
AGGGTTGGGTCCAACAACCCCCACTTAACGAAAAGTTGCGCACGCAAGCTTTTAACTGAAGCCAAGGCAAAAGTCAAGGCGCAAAAGAAAATAGGGAAAGGGAAAAAGGGGCAAAAGGAGCTGAGGAGAGCGTGTGACGTCACGTTCTGCGTCTTGGGAGGGTCTCAGGCCCTCAGCCTGGCAATACAATGAACAAAGGAGAGCACACGTGTTGGAATAGAGAAAATTTATGATACACAGAACGGAGATTTTATGACTCTAACTGTCATTCTGTTGAGTGAGTATTTTTCTTTCGAGATTTGGGTTTTCGGAAAATGTTTACGTGACGAATTTCAAGAGTTGTAAATAATTGAAACAAAGCTCAAGTGTTTGACATTTATGTTTTCTGTAACGGTTTTTCTCACGCCCGTGAAGTTATTTCTCTTCCCTTGTTCATTGTGCTGTGTTCTTTCTTTTATTATTTCTCATATTTTATTTTGAATTTAATTAATTATTCGATTAATTTGAATCTCGCGGACTATTACCGTTAATAAAAAGCGCCATCTATAAACTTGGACCTCAGGACATCACACCTCTTTGGTTTGGGCTATGCAGAGCGCTGGTACGTGTATGTTGACGTCAACAGTTCCTTGCATCAGCTGATCTTGTCTCGTCTCAAAGTCATAGAAAACAAACGCTACACGTTTCTTTGTCAATTTGTTCTTACTGTTCAATGTAGGCATGTAGCATAGATGAGAAATATCTTCGTACTTTTGGCATACAGTACAAAAATAGGTGCCACACTTATGCTCTCTCTTTTTCTCAGAATTAATTTTTACATTGCATTTCTCATACAATTTTATGTGCCCACATACAGTAGGCTTGTTCCCGCTAGAAGACCCTGCTTTTTTATGTGCTTCGAGCACAATTGAGCGTGGAATTCTCGATTACATTCGTTACACACTATTTTATCGATGATTGTAGGGTCACACGGAGGATTTTTTAGACACCTGTGACAAGTTTTATCACAAACATGTCCTCGAGCGTTGGAACGTTTATTACAATGGTCGCAATAATATGCAGCACCAAAGAAAGAAGGTAAATTCTGAATTGGCTCATAGTGTCTGCCTTTCGGATAATACACATTGGGTAGAGTATATTGGGCAGGTATATTTCTGCTGGTCAGTTAAGGTGTGCCATCGTAGAGTACAGGGTGATCTTTTCCATTTATTTTGAGGGAATAGACCTTTATGATATATCCTTCTTCTGCCAAATATAGTTGATATTGAGTAAGTTCCTCTAAACCACAACCATCGTCAGGAACAATGACTTTAGCTTCCCGGGTCAGATGTTTGGCCTCCTCACGTTGCATTTTATCCTTGGAAGGTCGAATGGACTCCCACATCTTGTGTAGTTCGCCCTTGTCAGCTCTGGCCTTCAATTTCTTGGCCTGTACTCTGGCCACAACAAGTGATTGGGCTAAACACAAACCACGTTCGTTTGAAATTTGAAGAACACATTTTCTACTGAGTCCTCTTTTCATTCCCTTTTTAAGAAAGTTTCCTTGACCTTCAGGGGCTTCAGCCACATGAAGTTTTATCCAAAATGTGTCAGCGCAGTCGAAACCATTGGCACTCTGTGCAATAGAACTCACAAGATTCCACAAATCCTGAAACTCGTATCCATTGATCGCCCGTGGGCTTATCCATGCGTTGTCTCTTTGCATATTTGCAAAATTGAAGGTGAGACACATTCGATTCGTTCCGCGGCCACCGGCTTCTATGACATTATTGTAGACATCTCGAAAAGCTTCTTCCATCCACTCGGTCGGATTACGATCTTCAGGTACAGGGTTAATTCCAAACTCCATCACATGTGTGTCGAGTTTGAAACGAGGAAGTTTCTGTCGTGACCTTCATATTGTTCTCAGTGCTGACTGTGGGCCTACCTCTTCATTGCGGTCAAATTGACCATCTGAAATGAAATTTATTTTCAATGGTAAAAATATTTTGTAGAAAAAAATATTCATTATTATTATTAACATAAAATGTGATACCATTTTGCTGATCTAGTAAACCCCAATTAAAGTCTTCAGTGGCTTTGAACGCCTCAGGATCATTGATCACATTTTCACCACCACCGTATTGAATGATATTCAATACATGATATAGAACTCGGGATGAGAATTCTCGAATAAATCCACATCAAAATGATCTTGAATTTCAAAATCATTTAATAAATCAAGATTGAAATTATTTATTCCATCGAAATCGCTCTGCAGAGGTGAGGTATTTCCTCTAGAAGTACCACTAGGCCCTGGTAAATCGTTGGGTCCATCATTCTGAACGACTTTTGGGAAACTGTGACTTGCAAGAAAAAAATCATTCTATATCTAAAAAAATCAGTTACGGCACCCCCTCCCGTTCCGAAATGCATACTACTTTTTTTGAATATCTGATCCGAGTGTATAAAATGATAAGTTTGTTACAATTCTTAATCAGATGGCAACATGGATACGAGGTGAAAACATCCCTTCACTGCCATGATTTGTGGACAGGTTGTGGGAAAACATTTTTTGTTAAAAGATTTTTGAAAGAAATTGAAGAAATGTGTGATACACCGATTGAAAAAGTGATTTTATAATATGCTGAGTGGCAGAATGGATATTCGGATTATGACAAAAATTTTGTCGTATTTCGAGAGGGTCTACCGAAATCCAGAGATTTTGATGATAATAAACCAAAATTGGTTGTTGTGGACGACTTGATGCGTGAATCATCGAATGGTGCAATAGTCGACCTATTCACAAAAGGCAGTTATCACAAAAATTTCAATGTTATGTTTATATCTCTAAATTTATTCTACCAAGGAAAAGGGCAGCGAGGTATTTCATTGATTACAAATTATATTGTTGTATTCAAAAATCCTCGAGATCGTGCACAAATAGCACATTTGGCTCATCAGATATACCCAGAGTACCCAAAGTTTCTACAGGAGGCCTATTTTGACGCCACATCGGAGACTCATGGATATTTGTTGCTTGATTTAAAACAGTGGACTCCTAAAAACTGTAGATTTCGTACCAATGTACTCCCTAGCGAGCCCTATCACTATGTTTATATTACTCGGAAGGATTACAGTATAATAGGAGGAGGCTCATCGCGGAGTGTACCAGTCATTCGTGTGTAATGACAAAGACAAGTCCCTCTGGAAGCGGCTCTGTTCGCAAGTCGCTCGGAGAAAAGAATACTGCCTTATTACACGCACTCATTCACGCTCCTCCTAGGTTACGACGAGCAATAATACAACACGCTAATAAAGATTTGATTCGCTGCATTTGTGAGTGTGCTCTGAATTTGCTGCACGGAAATGTTCCTTTGAAAATTTGCGAAAAGTCAAAATTGTGCAAACAAAAAACTTTTGAGGAAGTTGCCTGATAAAAATCAGAGTTTATCCAGCAAGAAAAAAATCATCAATCAGAAAGGCGCGGTGCATTTTTACCCATGTGATTAGGACCTCTTATGAGCGCACTTATCTCAGCAGTTGTATAACGATGGAACATGCACGAAAAATGATACTTGTGCCAGAAGACAGTGTGGAACGACTAAAAAAATTCTACACATAATACTCACTGTGTTTCAACTGAATTAGTTAAAGAAATTCAGCCATCAGCTCAAACCCCTGGTTCTGTTACCAGTCGATTGGATGCTCAATTATTGGAAATTTAAACTCAAAAAACCCAAGGACGATCATGTAAAATGGAAATTGTATAATGACGTTCTGAGACGGTATTTATTCTATACGAAGCAGAGTAAGGTACCTGTGCAAGAAACGGAGACCCCAGACGCGACGAGGTCTGGTGAACGATACGATCTAAATGGTATTGCGGCTACTGTACTTGCAGTATACCAAAGCAAAGCCTCAGGTGTACTTGAATATATTCATGCCATTGACACTAGTAAAAGACTCAAGTGGGATGCAAAAGGATAAGTGACTTTGGATGGGATATCATTAACTGGCGTTAATATTGTGGATCTGATACAAAATGTTGTCAGAGCACCGAAAACAAATTCAGCTAAAGGATGGAAACATTTTGCGGTTTATCATCAAAGTCTAAACACACCTTGAGAGTTTCTGGGCAATCCTAAATTTCATAACCCCCATCTGTACCATCAGATATTGAACGTCGAAAAGAATCTGAAATTTCGGAGGACGAGGACTCTATAGATGAGCGTCATACAAGGAAAGGTGATACACCACGCACCTCTCTTGTACATCGTAGTAGTAAAAACTTGAAAAAAGCACGCATAAACCCTCCTTACAAAGTGAAGGACTCAAGACTATCATCATGGCTTCCATTTTAAACGAAGAAAAACTGTCGGCGACATATTTTAGCCCTCCAGAGTCGGAGGCATATACGCGGGCTAGAAATATTTTCTCAAAGTATAGAAAAGAAATACCTGAAAATGAAATAAAAAACTGGAGCAATGCCGAGAATACTCATACACTCCACAGACTCATCAGACGTACATTTCCACGGTTACATTATACGGTGACAAACATTGACGATGTGTGGGAGGCTGATTTGGTTGAGTTGAGATCACTAAAAACAANCTCGAGATCGTGCACAAATAGCACATTTGGCTCATCAGATATACCCAGAGTACCCAAAGTTTCTACAGGAGGCCTATTTTGACGCCACATCGGAGACTCATGGATATTTGTTGCTTGATTTAAAACAGTGGACTCCTAAAAACTGTAGATTTCGTACCAATGTACTCCCTAGCGAGCCCTATCACTATGTTTATATTACTCGGAAGGATTACAGTATAATAGGAGGAGGCTCATCGCGGAGTGTACCAGTCATTCGTGTGTAATGACAAAGACAAGTCCCTCTGGAAGCGGCTCTGTTCGCAAGTCGCTCGGAGAAAAGAATACTGCCTTATTACACGCACTCATTCACGCTCCTCCTAGGTTACGACGAGCAATAATACAACACGCTAATAAAGATTTGATTCGCTGCATTTGTGAGTGTGCTCTGAATTTGCTGCACGGAAATGTTCCTTTGAAAATTTGCGAAAAGTCAAAATTGTGCAAACAAAAAACTTTTGAGGAAGTTGCCTGATAAAAATCAGAGTTTATCCAGCAAGAAAAAAATCATCAATCAGAAAGGCGCGGTGCATTTTTACCCATGTGATTAGGACCTCTTATGAGCGCACTTATCTCAGCAGTTGTATAACGATGGAACATGCACGAAAAATGATACTTGTGCCAGAAGACAGTGTGGAACGACTAAAAAAATTCTACACATAATACTCACTGTGTTTCAACTGAATTAGTTAAAGAAATTCAGCCATCAGCTCAAACCCCTGGTTCTGTTACCAGTCGATTGGATGCTCAATTATTGGAAATTTAAACTCAAAAAACCCAAGGACGATCATGTAAAATGGAAATTGTATAATGACGTTCTGAGACGGTATTTATTCTATACGAAGCAGAGTAAGGTACCTGTGCAAGAAACGGAGACCCCAGACGCGACGAGGTCTGGTGAACGATACGATCTAAATGGTATTGCGGCTACTGTACTTGCAGTATACCAAAGCAAAGCCTCAGGTGTACTTGAATATATTCATGCCATTGACACTAGTAAAAGACTCAAGTGGGATGCAAAAGGATAAGTGACTTTGGATGGGATATCATTAACTGGCGTTAATATTGTGGATCTGATACAAAATGTTGTCAGAGCACCGAAAACAAATTCAGCTAAAGGATGGAAACATTTTGCGGTTTATCATCAAAGTCTAAACACACCTTGAGAGTTTCTGGGCAATCCTAAATTTCATAACCCCCATCTGTACCATCAGATATTGAACGTCGAAAAGAATCTGAAATTTCGGAGGACGAGGACTCTATAGATGAGCGTCATACAAGGAAAGGTGATACACCACGCACCTCTCTTGTACATCGTAGTAGTAAAAACTTGAAAAAAGCACGCATAAACCCTCCTTACAAAGTGAAGGACTCAAGACTATCATCATGGCTTCCATTTTAAACGAAGAAAAACTGTCGGCGACATATTTTAGCCCTCCAGAGTCGGAGGCATATACGCGGGCTAGAAATATTTTCTCAAAGTATAGAAAAGAAATACCTGAAAATGAAATAAAAAACTGGAGCAATGCCGAGAATACTCATACACTCCACAGACTCATCAGACGTACATTTCCACGGTTACATTATACGGTGACAAACATTGACGATGTGTGGGAGGCTGATTTGGTTGAGTTGAGATCACTAAAAACAAATAATGATGGCATTTCATATTTACTTGTGGTCATTGACGTTTTAAGCAAGTTTGCCTGGGTCAAACAATTGAAGGACAAGTCGGCACCGCAGATACTGGAGGGCTTTAAGCGTATAATGGGAAGGCGCGGTAGTCGTGTACTTGTTTGTATACAAACTGACAAGGGAAAAGAATTTATGGCTAGCAGTATCTAAACATTTTTCTCTGATAAAAAAATTCAATTTCGTGTTGCGCGTAATCCTGACAAAAGCCGCAATCGTGGAACGTTTTAATCGGACACTGAAGGAACGCACGTGGCGTTATTTTATATTAGGTGTACAAATAAGTTTTAGGACACTTTGCAAAAAATTTAAAATTCATTTCCGAAAAAAAGTAAACTACATTTATTCATCAAAACAATCTCCATCATTTTGAATGACCTTCACCCATCTGTTAGATAATTCACGGATGGCTTCCGCAAAGAAAGTTTCATCTTGCGAGGCGAAGAAATTATCGACCCATTTTTGGACTTCTTCAATTGCTTTGAATCGCACATCAGTCAATTCGTTTTGCATCTTCCGAAATAAGTAAAAATCAGTTGGAGCTAAGTCTGGTGAATACGCCGGGTGTGGCACAACTTCCCACCCAAGAGCCATTAAGGTATCTTTGACCGGTTTACCCACTTGAGACCTGGCGTTGTCATGGAGCAATTTTACTGGAAGTTTTCCAATTTCTTGGTTCAATCTTATTAATTGTTGACGATAGCGATCGGCAGTAACTGTCTCGCCAGACTTCAAAAGTTCATAATGCATTTCATTTCAAAGGCCTTTCATATCCCACCATACACACGGCATGATCTTCTTACAGTGAATATTGCGCTTCGGTGTCGTTGTCGTTGGCTCCCCGGGGTTAACCCAATGATATTTGCGTTTTGGATTATCAAAATAAATCCACTTTTCATCGCGGGTCACAATTTTCCACAAAAAAGACTTTTTTTGTTGCTTATTGTAAAGATTCAGACGTCATGTCGGCTATCTTTATTTTCTTGAGTCAAAAAGTGTGGCACCTACTTTATTCCTTTTCGAATTTTTCCCATTGCGTTTAAGCGATAGGAAACAGTCTGTTGAGTTACTCCAAGCTGTTTTGCAAGTTGTTTTTCCGACTGGCAAGAGTTTTCATCCAGCAACGCTTGCAGTTCCTGGTCATCCACACTTACAGGGGCCCCGGTACGTTCACGGTCACTAACGTCGAAATCACTTTCTTTAAATCGCTTATACCAATACTCATATGTACTTTTAGATACAATGTTCTCCCCAAGAACAGGACAAATCGATTGACATGCTTTCCTAACAGTTTTTCCTTGATGGAATTCATAGCGAATGCAGTGTCTAATAAATAGCTTATCGGTCTGCATGTTTTATTCACAGAAATTAAGGTTATGTTTATGACTCCCTTATGTTTTGATACTACGTAACAAACCCCACCATGTCATATGTAAGCGGTAACTTTGAATTCCTTCCATGACACGGAATCAAAGTGTCCCAAAACTTATTTGTACACCTAATACATAGTCGAACATATAAATATATGGATGTGTTGGAACAAATTGTCGACTCTTATAACAACTCGAGATATTCATCAATAAAGATGGCACCTGCGGCTGTTACTATCGATAATGCTCCATATGCATGACGTAATGTACAAAATCGGTATAAGTCGGAGAAATCTCGTAAAGAAACCTTTAAATACAAAGTTGGGGACTATGTGCGCATCAGTCGAGCGAAAGGCATCTTTGAAAAAAGATATGAGACTAATTGGAGTAAAGAAATATTCCAAATAACAAAAGCAGTCCTCAAACAATCATTACCAATATACGGTGCTCCCAAGCAACAGCAGCATGGACTATCATCCCGATAATACAGCATCAAAATATACAACATTGCTGCCGAAACAAGTTGAGTTAGAAGGAAAATGGGTTGTGGGCCTGAGTGAAATACAGTTTCTTTGTAATTTTTTACATACACGTGATAGGAAACATGCCTCCATCAACTTTGTTAGCAGCGGAAAAGACAATAAGGACAAGGCAAATCTGCCACAAATATTTTTTCTACCCACTGCGGTTTTCAAGGACCTGACGGATCTCGTGGGTTTCATGAATAACTTCGCCCCTTTGAAGGATCAAATAAAATTTGAATATTCTAGCCAACAAGGCTTTGTGAAATTTGGAAGACATTGCACCTCCAAAACATGCGGTAATACGGTACACGCATTAGACTTTGCGGATAAAGTGGCGGATATGTTGGGGTTTGAGAGGTACGTGCACAGTTTCATGAACGGCAAAGCCGAATTGTGAGGGATATCTATCTGTCAGTCTGGCCAGGGGTTTACCTGAAAGCTTGTTCATCTATGGTAACCTTTGTGTACCCTATGTAACAGGTGATGTGCAATCATCTCTCTTACGAGTGGTACTATTTAATGCTGCTGGTTATACATATGGAGCCACACACTGTGCTACTTTTTCAAATCCTCATTATATTCCGTTGATTAGATACTCATTTCGCACAATTGAAATAGATATAAGGTGCAATCGTAGTGAAATGATACCATTCGAGTACGGACCCTTCAATGTGACACTTCATTTCAAGACTATTGATTAGCGAGCAAAATGAGTCCTTACATTGCATATTACGCGAACCAGGCTGGTGGAGGGTCAGTGGAGAGATACAATAATTTCGGATGGGTCTATGTTGGGAGTCCATATCAACGGGGCCATGGAATTGGGGCTTTCCTCGGGGGCCTCTTTCGTCGAATTCTGTCCTTCCTCGGTAGTGCAGCTCGAGCAGTCGGTAAAGAAGCTCTTAACGCGGGAATTAACGTTGTAGGCGATGTAGTGACAAACGGGAAACCCTTAAAGGGGGCGCTGGACGATGGACCAGCGGAGTCGGGATTAAATTTGAAAATGAAGGCACAGGAAAAAATCGGGTCGATGGTGCGTGGATCAGGATATAAACGACACCGTAAACTCCTCACATCTCATAAGCTCACTGGACGCGGGTCTGCCAAAACATCTGAAACCAGAAAGAATAAAAAAAAGAGAAATATTCCAAAAAATAAAAAAATCGAAAAAAAGTGAAGAAAAATAAATCCAAGAGGAAGACTGGTGATTTATACGATTTTTTCAACTAATGATCATGAATTCATGTCATTTTTTATTCACACTCGGAAGACTGTGAATGTAGAAACGACAAGAATTCTTCGTACCAGGCCATGGAGAAGAATGCATAGATTTGGCACACACTATGATAAAAATTCGAACGAAAATTTTGAGATCCGATGGCAGTGGTACTGTTGAAGATTTCGTTGCTCCTGTGATTAATTTTTTGCATTCAATGTTCAACCAAGTGGATGTATATTTCAATCAAAAAGTTGTTACGCCGCCAAATCACCTTTATACGTGTAGAGCATATATTCAAACACTGCTGAACTATGGAGAAGATGCCAAGTCCTCGCATCTTGGAATGACACTATGGTCAACTGAAATCTCTAGCGCTATGGATACCGCTGTAGTTGTGGGCGCCGATGTGAAAAAAAATAATGGACTAACCTCTCAACAATTATTTACGAAAGGTGAAAGAGCATTTGAACTGCTGGGACATTTGCATTGTGACGTTTTCAAGCAAGATAAATTTTTGATGAACGGTGTGGAGCTACGTGTTCGTCTTATCCGCGCAAACGATGAATATTGTCTCATGGACGATACTACACATAATTATAAAGTAAATATATTGGAGACCTCATTGATTGTTCGACGCGTGAAACTCAGCCCTGGAATATTGATAGCTCATTGTAAAACGCTTGCACAGACAACTGCAAAATATCCCTTGACCCGTCTTGAGGTTAAATCTTTTGTTCTGCATAATGGAGTTATGGGAGAGGTGATAAATAACACAATTTTAGGCCAACTGCCCAAAAGAATTATACTTGGATTTGTCGACAATGCCAGTTTCAATGGTGCGAAGAAGAAGAATCCCTTCAACTTCCAGAATTTCGGAATCAACTTTTTATGTCTGAATGCCGATGGACGCCAAGTACCTACGAAACCCCTACAACCGAGTTTTACTTCTGACGGGTGTGTAGATGTGGAAGCTTTCAATACCTTATTTGCTGGAGCGGGAACGCATTTTCGTGACCATGGAAATAACATTTCTCGTCTAGCATATTCCGATGGGTTTTGTTTATTCGCCTCTGACCTGACTCCCAATTTATCTGCAAGTTCTGCCGGTCATTGGAATCTTGTAAAGAGTGGGAGTGTTCGTATTGAAGTACGATTCAATGAAGCAACAGAGCAAAATGTGAATTGTCTGTTATATGCTGAATACGATAATTGATTGGAAATTGTCTCAACAAGACAAGTTATTGTCGATTACAGTGGCTGAAAAAGAATAATAAACTATTTAATAGAGGTTCATCACACAAGTACGTTAGTTGCATCTAAACAGCCGAGCAGGTGTCACATCTTTTCTACCCGGGTCACAAGGCTACGACAATTGTCCTGCGTACCGTCGTTTTATGAATACACTTAAGCTCCTGAAGGCGCTACTGCATACCGATGCATCAATTGGAGACGTCCACCCTGCCGAACGTGTCTCCTGAACAATAGACCGGCCCTATGCCATTATCATCAACACCGATAACTACAACCAAGCAGGAAGCCACTGGGTTGCCGTTTACCTCGGTTCAAATGGACGAGGAATCTATTTCGACAGCTTCGGAATGCCGCCCTTCGATACAAGAATCATTCAGCGCCTCAAGCGAAATTGCCATGTATATGAATGGAGCCAGAAAAGACTCCAAGATATATCATCTGATGTTTGTTTGACGATGTTTTTCTGACCGAGATTAGTGATGAGATGGTTATTGGCCTCTGCGGTCGTGCAGCGATGAAATGAATTTTGATATGAAATGAACTTTAATATAAGACACCCCGACGTTTCGGTTGTATTTGCACAGCCATCTTCAGGGGCAGAATTTATTTGATATAAAATGTCTAAAACATAAAAATAAACAATACAAAAACCGTTACATAAATCACAGAACGCCTATTGCCATAAAAATACTCTGAGCTAACACTAAATACCTAATTGATTGATAAAACTCGATTCATGTTGTGGCCGGGGAAACAGTGTAGTCGACAGGTATAACCTATAAAAACAAATGTCCATAGATGACTCAGTACATAACAAACCATCCAAGAGCATACAAAACCCTAAGAAATACCCACCCAAAAACTTCTTTCTTCTTTCTTCTTTCTTTCTTCTTCTCAGATGAAGCCAGTCGCTTGCGCCGATAGGGATATGATTTGCTTGTCGTTCCACGGGGGCTGATGGATTCTCTTCCTCTTGTGGTATCTCAGAGGAGTAAGGGTATACAGTCAGAGCAGCCGACTCAACAGAGCCATGAGGAGCCTCAGGGGTCCTCGCGTGATATAGGGGCAAAACGATAGTCACAGGGAAGTTCTGACTCCGGCTTGAAGATCTGGCCATTGAGAATGCGGGTCTGGCCGCAGTCCTTCCTCCGGATATCAACTTGCTCGATCTGAACTGGGCTGTGTGTGATGCGACTCTTCGTTCGAAGCCTCAGAAGAACCACGCCGCTCCGGGTCCTGACGGTATTAACGCCTTTTGGTGGAAGAGGTGTACCTCTGTGCATGTCCATCTGGCTCGGATATTCACGACGTTCCTCGACGGCGGTGAGTCTGTCTCTGAGTGGTTGGTGGAGGGGAGGATTATGCTGATCCCGAAGAAGGGAGACTTGACTGCCACGGCGAATTATCGGGCGATCACGTGTCTGAATATACTATATAAGCTCTTCACCAGTATTTTGACTGAGCATATCCTCCATGATATACAGCCAGTGTGGCAGCAGATTCACGAATAACGAGGAGCGAAGAGGGGACTGTCAGGTTGCAAAGAAGGTTTACTGGTCGATTGCTGCGTATTGCGCGATTCGTTACAGTACCATCGCAATCTGTCGGTGGCCTGGGTCGACTATCGCAAGGTATTTGATAGCACGAGCCGTGAGCTCATTTTCATACTTCTCGAATGCCTTGCGGTAGAAGACAACATAGTGAGATGCATTAAAGATCTTGCGCCTCTCTGGAGGACGGGCTTCACTATAACATCTGGTGAGGGGAAGCTGACTTCAGGGTTGGTACAATTCAGGAGAGGAGTTTTCCAGGGTGACACCCTGAGTCCTCTTCTGTTCTGCATCTCACTGATGCCGCTCTCTGTTGCGCTGCGTTGTGTTGGGGGATATTAAGCTGGAAGACCTAGCGATAGGAGGCACCAGGTTAGCCATGTATTTTACATGGATGATCTGAAGTTATTCGCCTCAGGAGAACGACAGCTCAAGCTTCTGCTTCACGTTGTCGCAGTGTATTCACGTGCGGTTGGCATGAGATTTGGGTTGGACAAGTACGCCGTTTTCCATCTAAAGAGGGGCAAAGTCAGTGACGAGATGGGTGATCTTCAGCTTGTGGATGGAAGCGTCATACATCATCTTGGCGCCGAAGAGTCATATCAATATCTTGGCTTCAATCAGCGTTCCGTGGTGGACGCTGAGGCAGTCAAGGAGACTCTTTGCAGAGAGTATCGGCGGATGCTGCGGAAAGTTTGGAAATCCGAACTTTCCGGGAAGAATAAAGTCGTCGCGTCGAACCCGTTCGCTGTCCCGGTGCTTCTCTACTCCTTTGGAGTTCTCAAATGGAGTAGAGGTGAACTGAAGCAGCTGGACAGAGATACCCGCAAGTTGATGAATATCCACGGAAGTCTCCATCCACGCTCTTCGAGTCCGCGGTTATATTTTCCGCGGGAGAGTGGGAGACGAGGACTTCTCAGTTTGCAGGCTCTACATGATCGTCTAGTCCTCGGTTTAGCTTGTGACGTTATGAATGGTTTGGATCCGCACTTGGAGTTCATGCATGATCGTGAGCTGCTTGGGGTTCAAGCCTTCCTATATAAGGCAGCAGATACCGCAGCGGCGTCCCTCGGTTTAGAATGTCGTCGTGGCTGAAATGGTCAGTTGGCTGGTTATTCATTAACCATCATGGCCAAATCTCGGCGTGGAGCGACCATCAAGGCGGCGGAGCAGTCCACCTTGTTCCGCCCGCACGTTGATAGGCCTATGCATGGCGTATTCTTCCGCCATGTGGAAGAGGAGGGTCTCTCCGTCCAGCTGACATTTTCTTTCTTGAAGTCAGCTGGCCTGATGTCCGAAACTGAGGGTTTCATTTGCGCCTGCCAGGATGGTGTGGTAAACACCCTTGTCTATCGATGTCGTGTTATGGGGTTGCAGGTTCCAGACATTCGATGTCGGGCTTGCAAGCAGTCCCCGGAAACTCTAATGCATCTTCTATCGTCTTGCCCGACATATGCCATCACGAGTTATATCCATCGACATAATGCGGCTTTGAGAGTGCTGTATTTCTATCTGCGGTACTCTTATGGGATAGACAGAACACCACTGCTGTCGTATGCTCCAGGAGATATTGAGTTCGTTGTCATGAACGAGAGGTGTAAGATTTTCTGGAACTTCTCGTTCGTGGCTGTCAGGCCAATCATTGCGACGAAACCTGACATCGTCCTCTTTGATTTTGGTGACAAAATCATCTGTCATTGAGTTCTCAGCTCCGGCTGAGAGCAACATCACAGTGAAAGAAGAGGAGAAACGGCTCAAATACCAATCACTCCTGTTTGAGCTACGTTAAATAAACAGAGGATTTAAAGTGAAGTTGGTTGTCCTTATCATTGGCTCTCTTGGGGGAATGAAGGAGTCATTCATATCTGCGCTCAAAACCATCCCGGCCTGTAGGAGTCAAGCCTTCAGTTTGGCTGGCCAGATGAAGAAGGCAGTCATCCTCGGGTCCCTCCGTCTACTTAGGCAGCATGATTCTGGACTGCAATAGAGCTCACTCTCTGGTCAGAGGGAGCACTATTGCAGAGCGATTAGGAAGTGCTTGCATCGCTTAGCTTATTGTGCGGTCTTCGAGGTGAAATCGGAATCCTCGATGATCGTTCAGCGATCTCATTTACGAGTAAAATAATAATAATAATAATAACCCTTCACGATTAAGAAAATTATGTATACTAGACAATAAGAATAATTTCTGAATAAATAATTTATGTAATCCTATAAATTGCGCGTTATATAGTTATTTCACGTTACCATCACATTTCCCACTCACCACCCCTTTTCCATCTGCCGGCCATTTTCCACCCATCATGCCGGCATGCCGCCGAGGGGCGAAGGGGAGACGTGCACGTGCACTTCCTGGAAAAAGGGGGGAGGGAGCGTGGGAAATTTCCCAATCTCGGCCCCTTACTACTATCATATCAATTATTCTATGTACTGTGATGTGTTATTTTCCGTCACAAATAGCTTTTCTTTATTCGACCGTTTCGTGTGTGGGGTTACTAATTTTGAAATCACCAGACGGGAAGTCACCAACCGACAGCGAGAGTCACGAGAGAGGTTCAGTATATTTTGTTAATTATTTTATTTTGTATTTCCTCCGGTATTGTTTGAATCGAATCTGGCGCCGACATTGTGGGACTGAGGTGGCAACGTCTCCGGGAATCGTCGAGAGACTTCGGGACACTTCGAGTTCGTGATGCGAGCCTCATGGGTCTTCGGATTGCCAGAGGTCGCCAGCTCTCGGGCAACGCTAGGGAAAATGTGACGTAGGTCGGGACGTAGGTAGTCCGACTGGTTCAATGCGGAAGGGGAAGTGGAGGATTTCACCGAAATCAGAAGGAGGTTGAGTTGAATCGTCCTTTGGGGATAGAATGGTCTGGAGAATGATTTAGAAGGATGTCAGAGGACATTCGGATTTATTTGATATTTTGGGATAAGTTGTTTTTGAATAAATGACGTGTGAGAAGTCACTGCGCATGCGCCGACGGACTTGGTTCGGCCATGTGAGCGACAGATTCTAGTTGTTTAGACACGGATTGGAGGAGTGAACGGAACGAGCAGCCAATGAGCGTCGTTGCCGCGTTTTCACGGTCCAGCGTGGTGTCGCTGGGGAAACGAACCTCACTTCCCGTTTGGTGATTTCGCCAGACGTTGTGTCTGCTCAAGTTTTGGAGTTCTATTGCGTTAATTTCGGAGTTTTGGGGAGCTTGAAGGCGCTCTGAAAGGAGAAATAAACCTGTGGAGGAAGCCCCGAGTGGATTTGTCTGGAGGAAGATCCCGAGGACTCGGATTTGAGGAGTTTTTGGAGACGTTTTCCGGAGACACCGAGGTGGACTGCTGGGTGAGCGGGATAGCTACAACTTTGTATGACGCATCTGTGTGAATTGGTCGTGAGTAGGACTCTGGCCAATTTTACAGTTTTGAACAGATGTTTTATGCATCTTAGTCCCGTAGGACTTTTAGAGTTTCGAAATAATTGCCAGATAGAGTCCTAGTCACTCTGATCAGTAATTGATTAGTGGGTCTCTTTTGTCTCTCTCGCGTGTGTATTTGGAATTAATGTGTCTGATCATTCGATTTCGGTTATCTCGCGACATTGATTTATGTCGTAAAGTTTCGGGCTCTCGTGGTTCATGTTGCGAGTGACAATTATTTTATGAATATTTTATTTTGAAATGATACTTGGAAAATTAATTAGTGTTGCGTTTGAGTGAATTTGTGTTAGACGAACACTCTCGCTGTCGGTTAATATTCAGTGATGGACATTGAACGTAGATTTCTTTTGTGTCTCGTGACCTTGCGTCGTTTCGCTGGCCCGTTGTCTTGGGTTTTCGTATTTATTTCGGACAGCATGCTTACTTGTCACGTAGACGACTTCTT
Organism: Diachasma alloeum; assembly: GCF_001412515.2. Taxonomy (NCBI): domain Eukaryota; kingdom Metazoa; phylum Arthropoda; class Insecta; order Hymenoptera; family Braconidae; genus Diachasma; species Diachasma alloeum. Next base: position 151,491 of record NW_021680485.1, read on the forward strand.
GGGTTTCGATCGTTCTGTGTTGTTCAATCTACATGATTGCTATTGACAATATTTTGATTCTGATTTTCATTTCTCTCTTTGACGTTAGTTATTTCGGACTTCTTGGGATTGTTAGGTCTTTCCATTTAACTACCGGAATCTCTTTTGACTAAATTGACTGAGTATTTTACTTCCTTATTTTCCTGTCAGAATTCTTTATTACTTTGACAATTGTAGATTTAGGAACTATCGAAGCCTCATGATCGTTGATCGATCGGAATAACCAAAGGGTGTTTTCAAAGAAATTAATTTGTTTTATTGTATCGAGTCATTTAAGCCTGATCAAATATTATGATTTTTCCTCGCAATTCTGAGTTGAAGTCATTTATTCAGTCAATACCCAGTCATACTTTAATCTAAGCTTCACCAGTGACCTTCACGCCGTTCTTCGGTCTGAGTTAGCAGAAAATCGTTTCGAAGCTTGGGGTTATTCTGGAAATTTTGATTTTGGTTGTTCGTTTCGTTCCAGTGGTCGTTCTGGTAATAACGACCTGGCGCTCGACTTATTTGTTATTCCAGGGTTGTCGTGCGTCGAAGAGCTACGTAGTGGATCGAGGGTTCCGTGAACCTCAGGAAATTATGTAACAATACATCAATTCGCAACTACCCGATCGACGAGGCGCGCGCGAAGGGACACTGTTAAATTTTTTTTGAAATTTCAGCAATAGCTACATTTGAATTTTCAATGCTGTGAATTTGATTTCAATTTCAGATCGAATTGTTCATGGAATCTCTCATTCAGCGTGGAAATTCAAGATAATTGGGTTTTCCCTGTTAGATTATCATTGATATTTCAATGACATCGAGAATTCTGAAACTCATTGCGGAAATTGAACATCTCATCCAACTGAATTTTCAGTGGATTGAAAATTCGTGAAAATTGTCGTTTGAATTTTCAAAATCTTTAATAATTTCTATGGTCATGCGGGCCTGAAAATTACAATTCCATTCAATAATCCAGAATTCAACTGATTTTTCAATAACAAAATATATGAAAATTTCGTGTGAGTGAGTGACTGCCAAAAAATTTTTTTGATCTGACGTGAGAAAATTTGTTACTTGCGATTTCTCGACTTGTCTCTTGTCTAACCCTTCTTATAACTCGGCCTACACGGATGCATATTTTCTGCATGAGTACATATTCTCTGTCAAATCTCTCTGGCTCTTTGTTCGTAACTTTTCCCCCACCAACGGTCTTACATGCACATCTTTTCCACCGCGGCGCTCTCGCTTTTTCACTGCCAGAATGAAGACATCAATATAAGTGTTAATTCAAAGAATTCCAACCACTGGAGCTAAGCTCTTAGGGAGGGTTTACCATACATACTATACAGATATTTTCTAAAATCATGAAATATTGTCATTTCATGGAATTTCAATAGTTAAATAGTTACTATTTGACATTTCATGGCATTTCAATAGTCAAATAGTTACCATTCACTTGACTTCTATGTAGCAGCAATGTAATCAGTTATCTACTCATTTTCTTATTTTATCCAATAATTATTTTTGAATTTTTTATAGGTAAGCGGTATGGCAACAGAGGCACAAATCCTTGAAGCACTCCGAAGATACCCCCATAGGCCAATTTACGTACAAAAATGTCTCTACAACTTGTTTCGCTTAACACCACATTTCAGCGAAGCACGTGTAGACGTGATAAAGCTTGTACTACCTGGTATGCGGGCTCATCCCGACGAATTTCGCGTCCAAATGGCCGCCACAGCTTGCCTCTATAATTTGACTAAGGGTGAACTAGCAACACGAATTCATCCAAATATTCTCAAGCAGATTGTAGATCTAACATTAATTGCAATGGAGTCCTATCCAAATCATTATCAGTTACAAAAGAATACCCTGCTCACACTCTGCAGTGATAGGATTCTACAAGATGTCGCTTTCGATAAATACAGGTAAATTATGTAAAGAAAAGAATCTACTTATTGTTTATATGAAAAATTGCCTCCCAATCTTCAAAGTTTTTTTCCTATTTTTTATCGAACAGTATTGCGTGTAACGCGGCGAGGAACCACAAACTAATTTTTACGTCAAATTCAATTCTCCGGGCTAAATGTAATTAAATTCTTTTCAATTACGTATTTCCCAGTATTCGATTTTTGGTCGATTCAATATTTCTCAATATTATTCCGATATTTTATCACGGAGTTCCATGTAGTTCCTTTCCACGTTAACGATTTTAACAACAATAACGATAATTACCTGTGGCAGCCACCGTTGAGATCAATTCTTATTTTTTAATGTTGAATTTCCGTTGGGTCAGTTTTTATTTAAATTGGTCAAAAAGAATTTTCGAAATACTTTCATTAAAGGAAACAATTTTAGTTACTATGAATTCATCAAAATTCTGTGAATTGAAATTATTACTATTCAGGCCTTTAATTGTTTCTTTTACAAGAGAATTACCAAGATAATTAATTAATTGTAATTTAAGAATAACGATTTCCCTCATTTAGATTCAGTACTTGAATTAAATGCCAGGCGTTCAAAAAAATAAGTATAACTAAATTATTAGAAATAATAATAATGACCGAATTTATTCAATTGAATTGATAATCAATAGAACTCCTCTGAATTTATTTACAAAGTTGTGTGATAAAACCACGTCTGGAATTATCACTATCCATCCATACCAAAATTACGAATGGTTTGACTTCCGGTTTAACATTCGTATTTACACGCTTCAAAACCAGTTGAAATTCCCCAAATTCCCAGGTAACTTGATAAACAACCGCTTCGAGTAATTAATGCTATTCTGATAGCACGCCGAGATAATTGAGAATTGTTCAATTAAATCAACGCATGAGCAATTGATCCTCAATTCCGGTGACCCTGCCATGTGTCGAATATCACGATGGCGTAATCGGTGACGCCGATTACGCAATAGCCAAAAATCCCAGTTTTCATTATTTTTCCCTCAAATCACAAAATTCGTGTACTTTACAAGATATTCTGACGAGAATAACTCCCACTTTCACCCAAGAAATATCGCGGATCAGTTATCCCAACCCTCACATTCCCACCGATACCAAAATACCTCAAAAGTGCTCACAATACAACGCGTATTTCCAGCAGTGAGAATCTCTCTATTTTAGGGTGATATTCGCCTCGCTTCCTTCTCTTAGGATGTCAGGCACCTTCGGGTGACCCTCCGTGAAATTTACTTTTCTAGGTTTAAATTAATTAATTAACTAGTTTTCTTATAATTAAATTTTAGATTTTGAGTGTCACCACTGTTCAACCAACAGGGGTGACGATAGGATCCAGAGTGTTCCAAAATGGTTGGGGGCGGCTCCTAGTCGTCTTCTCCGTTCCGCTGGATCCTCCCCAGCCAATTGGATAACTCCACTTGTCAGGTATCTCCCTTCCTGGGTCAACTACGTGGGTATTGGATAATTATCTTAACCCCAGCACCTTCACGGTCAAGGTGGGAATTCACACCCTTGAATTCCATTCTTCCGGGTGTTGTCATTGGCTCCCAGTTTGCTTCTCATGCCACAGGTGGTGGATATCTGAAGTTCAGCCCTTTAATGATCGTCGATCGCAGGGTCAGTGACCTAGGTTACCGACCTCGTTCAGGAGATGTTATTTTCCCATCTCCAATTATCCGTACAAATAATTCCCTGGAGTTCGTGCTTGTGTGACATTCCATTGAATGTCGAGGTTCAGATTCTCTTCCCAGTAACCTTCAGTCGTCCATCGGGTCTTCGATCTCCTCAGGCTAACACCCTTGCCCTTCTGTTGACATGCAGGTTCCCCCTAACCTCCCAGCTATCACTTCAGGTCTTCTGGTGAGTTCTTAAAGTTCCTTGACACGGGTTTTTGGTTTATTTGCTCTTTTCTTCTCTTCCCAGTATGGTTACCAAGCTTGGTGGTTGTTGTTTCCACTCGTATTCCCATCGAGGGCCACTCCCAACAAGCAGAGATCCCACTGGCAGAGTGTTGTTGTCCTCGTCCAGACTTCAACGTTCCCAGTCCCCCTTCTTGGTGGTTGATGGATGAGGAAGGCTTCTCTGGAGGTGTTCCCAATTTTACAACAATTGTTTGTTCTTACGGCTAAGGGGAAGCAAGGTGAGAAGTTCCCTTGTTTTCAATTCAATCATTTTAATAATTTACTCCATTTTTCTAGGAGCGAGGCTTGCCCTCGTGACAAGTGCAAAATAAGAAAAAAGATTACCACTGAAGCTCTCTAACTCAATTATTGGCTGAGATATTGAAGATTGTTTTTATTTTTGTTCATCTTTTTTTTTCACTTCTAATTATCAGTCACTATCAATAAAAAAAAAACTTTGAAGCCACCAATTTCGTTGGAAATTTTCCCAACCTTGCGAAAAGAATTTATGTTTTTTACCGAAAGGAAGCATTGCAATCTTTAAACTCCAAGTTTACAGTTTTTTTGGGTTTTTACCGACGTCGGTGGCCGAGTGAGCTAGACCCCAGTCTAGTGTGCGGAAGGTTGTGAGTTTGATGTCAAGTGGAACCGAATTTTCCAGCCTGAGATTCCGCTGAGCGGGAGACCCCTAATGGAGTAACTGCTTGTACCGGCATGGGTTTCCTGTGGTTTGCTATAGTACTATGCTCTATACTATAAATTTTAAACCATCGAAATGCAGTCAACGACCGCGAAGAAATAACTTTAATTGTCGCCAAAATTTTAAATAATGATTTTTGGTGAAAATTTCAATCGAAAAAAAATGAAGTTTTTGAGATAATTGACATCGAAAAAAAAATGGTTTGCCGTATAGAGCCCGTAAAACAGAATAATGCCAAATGTGACTGTTCATTTTGGAGCTTTTGCCTTATTTATTCCCTGTATCGACGGGAAATTCCATAGCTCCCAACTTGAATTGAATATTGATAACAATTTCCTTTATTGTGATTTTAAACAATCAGAGTGCAGTATTCGGGGTCACATGATGCGTTTCACACTGATAATTTCGCCGGCTGCAGGGAAATTATCAGACTTATAATTTCCCTGTAAAATTATCAGACTTATAATTTCCCTGTAGCCTATTAACTGTTTTCTACGAATTTGACAGATATTCCTCACATTTTGGTGAAATGTGTCCCGTAACCCCGAACACTGCACCCTGATCGGCCAAAATCAGAATTGAAAAAATTATCCTCCAAATACCCCTCGACCTTCAACATTCATCGGATATTTCCCTCATGTTTTCCTGCATATCAACGATCGGGATCAGTTTTGCAGTTGTAAGTAAATCAAAGTGTCAAGTTTTGCAGGTTAAAAAATTTCCGTGCAAACAAACTTACAACACAAATTATGTAAGGATATTTTCCTGGGCTGTTCCCCCAGGACAAGTCCAAACTACTTTTAAGCCTTCTTTATCGCTCATTTATTGGGCGCCAGCCGAACTTTCACGGCAGGTTCGACGAAAACTGGCCCCTGAGGCTAACTCGTCTAACCAGGGGACTTCTCGGCTGGACAATGGGTTGCCCAGCTAAAATCAGTGGGATACAGTAGAGTGGGCGAGGTCCACCAGGAGTATAACCACCACTTCCCCACGGCCTTTGCAAGCCGTGGATTATGTCTTGCGGCATAACTCCCTTAGTGAATTAACTTCATCTTTCCTCCGGAGGATCTTCCGACTCCTCTGGCATGCTTCCTCGTCCCGAGTATTTCTGCTCGGAAGAGTTTCTGAATTGTTTGCGAATCAGCCGGAACTCCTTAGAGCCTGGGACGTTGACAGGCTGATCTGACCAGGGTGGAACTACGTTACCCACGTTACGACCACCCACACTCTCAACCACCAGTAACCGCTTCGGTCATCACGTGTCACTGCCTCCGGGTAGTACTAAACCGTCGGCGTATGGCCCATCCGCCTCGAATCGTTCCGCCGAGACTAAAAGACGACGGACACGACGAAGTCGTCACTTCGCGTTCCGCAATAACTCAGATTTACGCGCGGGGAATGCGGGGGGATTCCCCTATATTCGCCGCCACAGTTATGCACCAGGCTAAGTGGAGTAAGACTCCTTACCATGGCTTCTTCAGCCATTCACCACTCCAGCACACCTAGAGATTTTTCCAACCTCTAGGTTCCAGCCCTCCCATACGACTCCCTTGGAATCTCACGAGGGCCTTGCCTCCTAGTCTGGATATCTCGGCAACGATAGGTCATTCCGTTACCCTATCCCCACCAATCAACCCGACGGGATCCCGGAGGTACCAGTCCTTCCACCTGGCCGTTGGGCCCTAGTCTACTCCGACATAGCCTTTAGAATCGCCCAGTTGGACAGCCTGTACGTCGGCCCCTTTTCCCCTAGCACATGCTGAATAGCGAGAGTAACAGCGTCCTCCAGCCCTCCAGGGGTCGCGGTTTCACCCATAACCACTATGCCTTTGGTCTTTCATTGGTCTGTGGTTCTTCCCATCTAGTCGCGGTTTTCTTCAGCCGTCTCTAGATGTCACTACCTGTCGCTCTTTTAGTGATTTAAGAGTTCACATATTTCTTTAAGGGGATTTCCACCCGTAACGAGAAAATCTCGTTACAAATGTAATAGATAATTTTGAAGCACGAAGCGTACTTTTTGGAATATTTACCAAAAACAGATCTCGGGCCCTCAGGATGCAGTATTTGAAGTCACAATTTCGAGAACAAATGAAGAGCTAGTCTATAATATTCAAAAGCTGGTGCGCAATATCAGATATAAAACTTTTTCCAGCCCATCGCGTGACACCAAAGACTGCATTTGGATTGGCCGTGATTCGTTGGTGGGAAATACTCATCTAAAAAAAAGTAACACTTTCAAAAAATCATAACTTCCTTAATTTTTGACATTTTTCAATTTTTCCTCCAAATGTTTGTTTAAAGACCAACTTTTGAGAAAAAAATTGTCGAGAAGATCCTCGCCATCGACTTTTTGACCTTCTGTTTTGGTATGGAACTGCTCATATGGCATATCACGAAGGCCTCGTGCGAAAGTCAGACACAAGGATAAAAGCTGAGGGCTAACGATGTTCAAGCGATGACGGAATGTAGGAGATGAGGCGGAGGGGAATCAGTTTTATTTCTGCAGAAAACCAATCCCTGAACACGAAAATTCGGTCTCCTTCAATTAAATAATACGACCATATTTAGATTTTTCTGTAGTCAAATAATATTTTTTATAACTATTTAATTTCTTTCCTATGTCCTACATGCATCAATTTTTATATGCTTTTATATATACATTTTTAAATGCAATTTTAATAATAAATGGAAAATAATTAATTTGTGTAAAAAAATGTGGCAACGTCGGCCCGACGTCAGTTTTTTCTCTTCGGAGTTGGTTGGCCTGCCATACTCTATGGAGAGTTCTCGCTGTACGTATTCACGCGCATAAATACGTGTCACTTTTTTCCATCGATATGCGTTTATCCAAAAAATTCGTCACCCACGTCGTTATAATTTACTACCGACAAGCAAAATAATAGTAAATGAATCCCAGGATCTCTCTGTGAAGACTCACGAATGAGTGCCAAGTATTGTCTGTGTTCGGCTTAACCTCTAATAGAGAATACTGCAGAAATAATGGTTTCTCTCAAGGAGAAGCGTGTTAAAGAGCAAAACTTTAATGAATTTTATTGCTATTTATCATCGGAAAAATTATATTCGGATGTCATGAAATCCATAACGGTCCTTTATTCACCTTTGCATTTACGGCGTTTACCCCCACCCGATCGGCAAGTTCTACGTTGTCGAAACTCAGCTTTGCGCGCAGAACTTCGGATTTCGACGTGGATACGTCTATGGTTTCAATATGGAGGGTCATTTTGGGAAACGCTTTTTATGTGCAGCGCCATCTATCGGAATTCTAGAAAATTCTAAACATTTCGAGATAATTCGAGAAGTTTCTTGAAATTTCGCAACAATTCAAGGAGTATCTAGAAATTTCGAGGTAATTCAGAGAGTTTCTAGAAAATTCGAGGAAATTCAAGGAGTTTTTAGAAAATTTGAGAGAATTGAAGGAGTTTCTAGGAAATTCGAGAAAAAAGGATGGACCATGGACGTATCCACGTACAATTACAGCTGTATCAAAGATACAGCCGCCTGCAATTTTCTAGTGGTTTTTTTTGTCAATTTTGGCTGAAAAACGAATCCAATCTATGATTTTCGACGTGGATACGTCAATGGTTCATAGTTCATAGTTTCATCTATCGGAGTTCTAGAAAATTCTAGACATTTCGAGGTAATTCGAGAAGTTTCTTGAAATTTCCAGGAAATTCAGGGAGTTTCTAGAAAATTCGAGATAATACAAGGATTTTCTAGAAAATTCGAGAGAATTCAAAGAGTTTCCAGAAAATTAAAGTACAGAAGCCTTCCTATTTTCCCGGCTCGGAACGTGTCCTTGATCAAAATTCTCATGAAAGTAAAATAGGAGGGCTCCCCCACTCTAACGATTATCGACCGGTTTTTGAAAAGGGATGGGGCCTTGATGAGTTGAGAGTAGGGAGCTGAACAGGAGGAGGGAGAAACAAACATAACCTTAAACTGTGATGTTGAGACTTTCTGTGTGCTGGATTTTTGTTAGATTTTCTAACGATGTAATGGATAATTTTTATTACTTGTTGTTTCTTATAATAATCAGAGGATAAATTAGAATAATATTATTTCTCATCGTAAAGCCACATCAACTAGATAATTATTCTAATTCCTAATAATTTTCACCGGGCAATTATCACAAATTTTTAATTCAATACAACTATTTTATCAACTAATGATTTCTAGAATCCTCGCTACTAGTACTAGTATTTGGCAGATAAATATTCACACTCGTAAATATTTTTTCAACTTTATTCCAGTAAAAGTACCACAGCCTCAGTTAAGTCACACATGTAACAAAACGTAATTTTTCTCCATAGATCATACAGATAATGAATTTAAATTAAGCTCCAGGGACTTGAGGAAACACAACGATAAATCTCTTCATTATTTTCTGGTTCACAAACCTATTGGCGTCGATCTGGTTTTTCCTTATGAATTGTGACGGAATTTTCGAGAATTCCGTCACCTGTACACAACTTAGTCGTAGAATTAAGTAAATCGTAAGAGTGAGTAGGTAAGTGTGAATTTATTTCGATCTTTTCGGAGAGAGAGTCGCGATTCCTTTAACCCCAAAGTTAGCACCCCTACCGAAGGGCGATGCAACACCCCTTTTAGCTCCAGCTCGTAGAAACCGGTCTCCAAGAACATCAGGAAGGGCCTCGCGGGGAAAACAACGTTCGATTTCTATAAATAATCAAATTCACGTGTCGATACACATTAAAAACGAGTAAAAAGTAAAATCTCCGGTTCAAGTAATATTAAAGTTTTTGTTCTCTTTTAGTTTCAGTTATCTTTCTGGTTTACTTCGGATTTTAGGGGATAAATTTTCGGTTTTATGGTTGAGGGAAAATTTACAGTAATTGTATTTTCCTAGTTATATTTTTGTATTTTGAAATCTCGCGAATCCTGAGAGGGACGACGATCCACCGCGGTTCAGAGCCGATACACCGAGCTTCCCGGTGAGATCTCGCTGATCTCGTTGAGTGCGGCTGCTGATCACAGAGGTTGAGGTGAAATACTCACGCTCCCTGGCTAAGGCACTTCGTGGAGTCGCTGGAATCACCAGTGCAGCTGGAAGGCCATGTGGATGAACATAGCCCACTCGTCTGCATGGATCGCCATGGGCTATTCTCTCTTTAGATTTGTTCACGGTGACTCCAGGATGACTCCCGGGAGAGTGACAGCAGCGAAAAGTGCACTCACTCAGGGGTGAAGTGCATTCGCGAGGAGAAAAGGCGAACAACTGCCTTAATTCCCCCTTTCCGAACCTCCAGATAACTATCGTTCAGCCATTATGGATAAAAACCCCTTGGGTTAATTCATAAAAGATATAATTAACGGCGGAATGCCTAAAATAAGTCTAAAACCCATTTGAATCAAAATCCCCGCGTGCTCGGTTACATGAGCCCGCCCCAGCGGCAGCTAGACGGCGTGCCAGTCGCGCCACCCAGCTGAGAACCTCCGCCGGTTAGACGCAGTTTACGAGAGAGTTGGACCCGAGCAACCACTGCGACAACATCCCCGAGAATATCGTCAACGATCGAGGGAGTTGGTGGAGACCATCGCCGAGGGCCCACACGAGGAACATGGTAAGTACATTTTTATTCACCATGTGCACTCTCTCCCGAGGAGAGAAGTGCATTTATTCCCAGTGTGCCCAGTGATGACCTCCGGGAAAAGTGCACCGGCGTTCACAAGAGTGACGCCGAGATGCATTCCCAACCTCCAAAACTCCTCTGAGCGGGTGGATAAATGCACCACTGAGTGCATAAAACCCTCGTTCAGCTCTCCAGACCTCTCCCGAGTGATAAAACCCCAGTGAAACCCAAGAGATAGTGAAAATGGACAGTGAGACCCAATAAAAGGCCGCACATGGCCCATGCCCTGCCATGGCGCCATTGTGCCCTCTCCACTCACCAGGAGGTCTTGTGAACAATTAATGCACCTTCTGAGTGCATAATTAGTTCACTAGGACTCTCGAGAACGCATGGGGAATGTCCAGTGCCAATTTTTAGTGGGAAAAAGTGGATAAAACAGGCCCACAAGTGCACACATGCGCCTCACGTGCCGTGGGTGATGTTGTCGTGCACATGGCCGTTTTTCCTCTTTGCAAAGCGAATTGAAGCCTCAAATGAATGCTCTTCTAGCTCAGTAAAGTTCCCCCAAGGCTTCAATTGATTAATTTAAAATTTCTTGGAAGACGAGACCCCGAAAATCACGACATTGAAGCGCGTGAGCCCCAGGAATTTCCCTGTGACGCTACGACGCTCTTGATGGAGGACGGACTCGAATATGGGGCAAAATGGTACTCTTAAGTGACATTTGCATACTTGAGTCCCTCGCCCATTAATCGTCATTTATTATTCTGAGGAGATTCGCCGAGATCATCGCATCGGAATTGATATAGCCTTCGGATCCTCCAGCACTCCAGTTTCTGGATGATGCGGAGAGATCGTTGGCCTGGACACTTCGGACCCCCCATACCCTTCGCGATAACCTCTCTCTCAAGGTCAGTTCACGTACTCTCACTCTCGGAAATTTAATCGAATTTAATTTTGTTGAATTTAATTGAAATTAATTTATTTTATTTATGAACAATAGAAATTCTATTGGAGTTAAAGTATTATTTTATTTTAAAGTATTGGAGTTAAAGTATTATTTTATTTTAAAGTATTATATTATTATAAATCACGGAGTAAATTTAAAAGTAATTCTCTCATCCCCTATTTAATTAACTTTCTGATTCTTCCTTTTGATTTTTCTGTATCTTTTGGTAAATTCGCGACATCCTTCCTAAGACCGAGCGACCGATCCTACCCCGCTCTCCGAATACCTCCGAGCTAGTCGAGCTAATTCCGCAACCTCTCCCTTGATCTCCCCAATTATGGCTGAGTTTTCGTATGGTTCTTTTTAATGCGGTTCGTTGACACCGCTGGAACAAAAGTTAGCTGGCGCCCGACAACATTTTTCTCGTTTTCCCGTTTATTTCGTTTATTCGGTTTTCGAGGATTTTCGTGGGGACATCGAGGAGCAGAGGCCGAAGGTGATAACACTCCGGCTGTTTTGAGTTTCGCATCGAGTTATGGATAAGTCTACGGTTTATATTTTAAGTTTTGAGGTTCACGTGGGTTAGTGCCGTCACAGAATTGAAGGCGTTGATAAAGTAGTTGCACTCGCCTCATTCTGCATGACATCTTGGAACTCGTGTACTGTGAGGAGAAAATCTTTTTTATAGGAGGGCTTTGATTCACAGAATCTCAATAACTCTTCAACGTGTGACGTGGCCTCAAGCAATGAAGGTCTCTCAGGGTCCCGCTGCTCCGACAAATCTTTACCCTCTTGCAGATTGGCACTGGCAGAATTATTCTCGTCCAGACTCTCCTCGTCATTAATAACAGAAACAATCTACTCTGCATTCATCTTCTGTTACCGTCACTTCGGGATTCAGCCATTCCTCCATATCCGTTGAAGATACTTCAGTGCAATCAGTTTGCAATGCATTCAACAACTGCTTCCTCAAATCATTCTCATTGTCCACAGTTATTCCATTTTCTTTGATTTGATTCATGTTTTCAGCCTCTCTCGCCATGACTTACACAACCATTGGATCATCGGTAATCTCCGGTCATACCTAGAAAAAGTAAGAAAAAAACTCACTGAAAATTTTCTAATCGATTCTCCTGCATTATTGAAAAGAGATCAATAACTAAAACTACAAATTATAATAACTGAAATTTTAGATGTAGTAAACTTACTGATTTCCATGATTTGATAATAGTTGAAGATGGTAAGTCATTCCGTGCAAGAGCTATTCAAAAAATAACTTCTTTGACGGTGATCCTTTTGAGAGCTTCATGCAACTTATTCCATTCAAGTGGTGCAACTTTTCTAGTCATCAGTTTTCTTCGATACAACATTTTTAATTGCTGGAGGCAACCCTTGTTCATCTGTTGTATTAACGACGTCGTGTATGGTGGGAAGAAATGTACACGAAAAAAATCACTTTTCAATGCAGCTGGATGAGAGCTGCAATTATCCATGAAGAGTAACCTGCCACAGATTGTTACGACTTTTGAAAATCATCCCATGCATATCCGAAAAAGATGGTAGACTATATGGAAAGGCAATGAGAATTTTTTTAGATTTTTCAAATTATAAATACTAGCAGCGGTAACAATCCAAAGTTTTTCGACAATATTTGACCTACTGGCAATTCCTCATGATGACGTTCGGTGAAAAGTCAGATGACTTTATGACGGTCATGGCCAGGTAGTAAAAGTGTCCCTCCGATGCAGTGGAAATTTTCTGGGCACTACTTTATTACTTTACCTTCACTGAACCATCTGGAGGAACGCCTCGGAGAATTTTCTTCGATCTTTGAACATTTTAATAAATGAATGAAATGCAAATAACTTGTTAGTTCCATCTATGATGATGTTTTTATTAAAATTTTTGCCTATTGCGCAGACTTTTCGAGAGATATCTTAATTTAGACAATTGATTCATTATAAATAACGAAACTACTGTCGTTAAATGTGTTTGAAATCATTCGGTCTCATGGTACATGAATATTACCTGGAAGGCTGACAAGCCTTAGACCTGACATTATTGGGTTCCGGATGGATGCCGCGTTTGGTTTCAGCATTACGCAATGGATGCCTCCCATTTCCGGATGTCTTGGTTCATCGCAATGAGGTTAGCACTTTGGGTCATCAAGTATACCGCAAGCCGACCCACACAGACAGGTACCTCAATGCCGCCTCCCATCACCACCCCTCCCAGAGGAACTCTGTCATTAGCTCCCTAATGTATAGAGCTCTTACAATCTCCCAAGAATGGTTACAACATCCAACAAATTCGAAAGGTCAAGCGAAAGCTACAGAGCAAACTCTCATCTCCTCAAGAGGAGATTAATCCTGAAGAAAATCAGGAGAAACCTAAAGTGGCCCTCCTCCCCTACCTGAGAGGCACCACTGAACGCATTAGAACAATCTTTCAACCCCCAAAGAAGATTGGACAGATGCTGCCGAGTGCGAAAGATCGCAGACAGCTTCTGAGTACCCCAGGAGTGTACGAAATCCCCTGCCCATGCAGAAAAGTGTACATTGGTGAAGCCGGGAGGAAGACCAGTATACGGATCAAGGAACATCAACGGTGTTCCAAAAACGGTCACTTACAACAGTCTGCACTTGCTGAACATTGGATGGACACTGGACATAAGATCGAGTACGATCAGGCCAGAATGTTGGCCAAGTCTCAAGGATATTTCGAAAGGAAATGCCGAGAAGGCTTGGAGATCTACAAAAACCCTAACAACCTCAACAGGGACAGAGGATATCAAGTGAACCCTATTTGGAAAACCGTCCTCCCGGTTTTTTAATTGATCAGCTGATTAATTAAAACATATGATTGGCTGACCCCCCCGCCCTTCCCCTACCTCCACCATCACAGGGGAAGGCATAAAAGGACTACCTTCAGACATCGAAGCTCAGAATCCGAGCTCACGGCCCTGAAGATGCAGACTGCAATGTTTGCGAAACGTCGGGCACAATGCTGAAACCAAACACGGCATCCATCCGGAAGCCAATAATGTCATTAATCATGACCGTGAAAGCCTTGAAACTAAGCCTTAGACCTATTGAGAAGTAACTTATGATTCATAACACCGAATTGCTCGCTTTCTTCTCATTAAGGTGTACGGAAGGCTCCCCAGTTATTTTGTTCTCGTCATTAAAGTCCTTCTGGCTATTTTGTCATCCATTAGAGGTCAGTCAAAGGAAGACTTCCCAACAGTCAACAAGAGAGTAATTGCGATTCTAACGGTGTCCTCGAGTGAATATTCACAGAAAAAAGCACGAATATGCCTAAAACGCGCGCGACAAGATACAGAAATCCCATTAATCGGTTATGCTACTCCAGAGATTCATGGCAGACAATTGCCTTCGAACAGACAAGTTTTGACATGTCATTTTTATTACACAAGACATGCCGACTCAAAATTCACTGCTCGTGAAGCTTTAAAGTATGTAGTGGAGAAGTGTGCAATGTTTTGGAAATATGCAGGGATTCCAATCATCCATCAAGCTCACGCAGTCAGAGCGTTGGAAAAATTAGTGGACCAATATAAAAAAACTCCGTCAGTGCGGTAAGGGTAGATTTGAGAATGATCAAAGAAAAGAGGAAAACTTCACAATTATGCTGAATGATCTTTTCAATATTGCCCATCAAACGCAAGTGGCGGCCATGAAGAGTCCAGAAGTGAACGATCTATTGAACGACCACCCAGAAAAAGGACGAGGTTTTCTAAATAGAACTATTGACACAGGAACATGGGTTGTTCCTGGTTCACAAGAAGCTGAAGGAGTCGATGAAATAGAGTTACCGAAACAAGGTATGTTACAACAATCAATTTTTGTCTCGTCTCACATGTGTAGAATGTTTGCCTTTGCTTCTGTTAGAGGGAAGGGGGGAGGGGCTTAATTTCCATCAAAATGGCGTTAAATTGATTCATGCTCAAATCCTTCTGACATATTTCAGCAATCCACCATTCCTTGTTGTTAACACGAGGAGGTGAAAAAAAGCAACAAAGAAATTTTTATAGGAACCTTTTTTCAACTTTCCGACCCGAAGTCAGGAAGTTATTGTAATGACCTCGAAAATCGAATGTGGAATTTCATTGATTTTTCCACATTTCTCGACCTCCGGAATCATCCTGATACATTTTTGAACACATGTCTGTATGTGTGTGTGTGTACGTATGTGACCAAAATTTTGTCCGATATCTCCTGAACGAATGAAGTGATTGATTTTTTTTCTTCCTTCAAACGATGCGTGTTCATATAACTTAGAACCGATTAGTTTATGAAAACAATTGACTCAGCGTTTTTTTATTCATCCGCATAAAACTTGTAAAAAAATACCAAAAAGCGTTAATTTCGATTTAATTAATTCGATTTAAATTAATTTTATGTAATCGATGCGTCTCTACATAACTTGATTCTCATTGGATTTTGAGCGAAATCGCCTCAGTAGTTGTTGAGTATTTTAAATAAAACTTTCAAATTTTGCAATTGAAAAAAAGGGAAAGTTGGAAAATTTTAGAGTGGGTTAACTTTGAAATTAAAATTTTTTGAAGTGGGTCAACTTTGAAGTTGGAAAATTTTAAAGTGGGTCAACTTTGAAGTTGCAAATTTTTAAGTGGATCAGCTTCGGAGTTGAGAGAATTTTGAAGTGGGTCAAGTAAAGTGGGTTCAACTCAAACTTGATTGAAGTTTGAGTTGACTTAAATTGCAAATGCGTTCTTTGCAAAATCACCCTAAGGGTAATGCCACAATGGATGCAACGGTAAACGCATGCAACGCATGAAATAATTATCCAACTGTTTTCCCAATATTTTTGACAATGACTAGCGTTGCATATAGCGTGCGCCGCATTCACTGTGGCATGACCCCAGCGTCAACAAAAACAAATGGTCGGGAAGTTATTGGTTCGACCCGTAATGGGTCACACCCAATTTCACCAACCCCTACCGGTCATACCCCAAAGAGGGAGCTCGCGACCGGGCCTGATCTTTAGATCTTATGTTACTCTACAAAACGGTTCCCATCAAGAAATCAATATCCTACTCGGTTTATGATGTATTTTACTAAACCTAATTAAAAATTCAATTTGGGGGAGAGTTTTCGATAAATATCTCTGAATCCAAAACAGATACAGAAAATATGATTGACCCTTTTTTGTACATCTCAGCTCGCTCTACACGAAAGGTTTTAAGAAACATTTTGCTCCTATGCTTGGGGCGAAAATGCCAAAATTGTGAGAAAAAAAATTTCCACATCTTCATTTCTCCATAAAAAAATAACTATCACAAAGAACTACATCAAACTTGGCAGGGAGATAGATACTTGTAGTACAAATATGGTGTAAAATTTTCAGTTTAAAAAAAAAGATGTTTTTGAGTAATTTTTGTTTTTCAAAAAAACTTGTTTTTATGATTATGCCGTTAAAAATGCATGAAATGAACTATCGTTGTGCTCTTTTCCAGAAAGTTTCAATATATTATCGACTTCTTAAGATTGAATTTCCGTACCTATCATCCCAGAAGAGGTTTTAACGTAAGAAGAACTGTCTTGTTCATAAGCGAAAAAAATACAAAAATTTTTTAAAATCATAATTCGGTCAAAAAAATTTTCTTTGGTTATCAAAATTTAACTGGAGTTTTATCTTATGATGAAGAATCCAGGAAAAATCACGAACAAAATTGGAGACATCGACTTTTTCGGACTGCCGATTTGACGTGGAATTGCCCATTCAACTTCTTGACTTTATCGGATGGATATTATCTTTGACAAACTACTGAACATTTCATTTTTATTCTCCGTTTTTCTTTTCATTTATTATTCTTAGAATATTCTCACTTTTTAAAAAAATGTTTACTTCAATGTATCAATCATGAAGAATAGTTGAGATTAATTAACATTGCAAAAACTATTATTAACAATGTGATATAAAATAGAAATGAGCATTATTTAATGTTGAATTCCTTTTTAATCATCCAGACGCGAAAATCATCGATAAAGTAACGCTGAGTCATTTTTTAGACAAAACTATTTTTAAATGAATGGCTCTACGCCGTGATGTATTGAATCGGTCCACCCAAAATTTTGTTCAGGATGTTGAGGTCTGATAACACTGATTAGTAGCCAAAATGTTATCGGGTTCATTCCAATTTTTACGCCGATTACGGGACGTCAAATTCACTATGAGATGAAAAAATAGAAAAAACGTGCATAGCTCGGAAACTTTGTATGGACGGGTTTGCATATTATGATTGATCTCCATAGGCAGCAGCAAGACGAGTATTTTGAAAAAAGAAAAATTTCAATCGAACCAACATTTTATGAGATATTACGCAAAACAGTTTTTTACAAAAAGTCGAATATCCTCTAAACCACATGTTCGATTTCGCCTACTCACGAACTCATCCTATAATATTATAAGAGCTACAATCCCATCAAATATCAATATCCTATCTCAAGTTTTTCGAGAGTTATCGTGTATAAATAAATTTCATCAAAAAATGAAAAATACCAAATATCAAACTAACCCTACTTTCGTAGGAATATTATGACGTGATTTGATAGATATTACCACAAGAAACATTTTCACGTCAAAAAAATTAATTTAGGTTGCGTAGTTTTTGAGATACTGAGGAAAAACAATTTTTGAGAAATTGCTGTATCTCAAAAACTACTTGATCGAATTAGCTGGAACTGCGTAGAGAGCTGCTCCCAAATGATAGCAATTATGTTACAAAATTTCAGATTTATAGCCGAAACTTTACCTATCTTTTTGCTGATTTATAAAAAATTTCTGAAAAATCTGCACACACATACAGACGTGCATACGTAGATTTTCTAAAAACGTCTCATTTTGACGCTTCATGACATTCTACATCATTTCCAAGTAAAATTAGAATATCTTAAAAGTGACCGGTCAAAAGGTTTCCATTTGGAAGCAAAAATCTATAATTTTTCGCTGAAGGAACCTAATCTACCTATTTACCGAATCTGTAAATCTACAGTTTGACTTCTTCAGCAGTTAAAATAAAGAATTTCAAAGGAATCAAATTTCGAAAAAATTTGGAGATGCACAGGTGGAGTTTGAACCCATAACCACCAGATTACCGGTCTGTTGCTCTTCCAATTGCGCTACTTGCAAGTAGCATTTCAATGGAATTTCTAGAGAATTCCAGTATAATTTTCCAATTAATTCGCTAAGAAAAACAGAGATGAAAATCATTGATAAAATAATGTGTGCTTTTTTTTTTAGAAAAAAAGATTTTTGGATGAATTGCTCTACGCCAGGATGTACTGAATCGATTAACACAAAATTTTATACACGAGTGTGGGTCAAGAATGCAAATAAGTAGCCGGAATCTCAGATGTTTATTTCAAGTTTTACATATATTATGGACACCACATTAATTTTTGAATGAAAAAACGGAAAAACGCTGATATCTCGGAAACTTTGTACGCATACTTCGATTGATCTTGATAGAAGATACCGTGACGATTTTTTTTTTTCAAGAGAATCGGACCAGTAGTTTAGAAGTTATTGAGCATAACAGTTTTTTACAAAATGTTGAATATCTTCTAAAGTGCTCATCCGATTGTGTCCATCTATAATTCCAGCCAATAGTACCCTGGCAACTTAGTATCCTGGCTGTTACGAGGATGTTACGAGGATATAGCGAGGATGTTATTTTAATGTGAAAAAGGTCGGAAATGACATAAATACGGATCCGAAAATAGTTAAAAAGTTGGAAGATGATCGATTTCTTTCAATTAATACAGTTTATTGTGTTATTTTCTAATAATTAGCAGAAATGGGTGAAAGTGTAATTATGCCAATACAATCCCCGATTAACGAATGCCGCGAGATGGCGTTGGCGTTAAATGACCGCCCTGGTTGGCCGGATTAACAGCACTGTGATTGCTGCCGCAGCAGTCGCAGGCCAGCCGTCTGCTGAACGAGTCGACAGACAGGTGTTGCGGCGCATTTTGTTATTTTATTTTAGCTGAAAAATTGTTGATATTTTCAATTATTCAATGCTGATGACTAAAAGGGTGGAAACTAGACGCATGTATCCGGAGGGATGAACATTGAGTGAGCGAGGGGGAGGGGTCTGAGATTACATTTTTATAAAATTTACACCTCCGAGCACATGCACTGATTTTTTATAATTTTTTAAACAATGAATTTCGGGGAAAATACATGAGTATGCGGTTTCTCCGGGGGGTTGAAGACAGCCGCATGGATCCGGAGGGGTAAATTTTATAAAAATGTAATATCAGAACCCTCCCCCTCACTCCCCTAAATTTTTATCTCTTCGGATATATGCGGATGTCTTCAACCCCCCCAGAAAAACCCAGTCTCATGCATTTTCTTCGAAATTCATTGTTCGATAAATTTAAAAAAATCAGCGCCTGTTTCCGGACGGGTAAATTTTATAAAAATGTGATGTCAGACCTCTCCCCCACAACCCCGTAAATTTTCACCCCTCCGGATACATGGGGCTGTCTTCAACCCCCCGGAGAAATCGCATGATCATGTTTTTTCCCCGAAATTATTATTTTTTAGATTATAAACAATCGTATTATTATTATTATAAATTATTATAAATTTTTTTAATTATTATTACAAAAAAATGTTATTATAAAAAAATGTTTATTATAAAAAATCAACGCATGTTTCCGGAGGGGTGAATTTTATAACAATGTCATCTCAGACCCTTCTCCCTCACCCCTCTAAATTTTCATCACTCCGGATATATGCGGGTGTCTTCAACCCCCCGGAGAAACCGCATGATCATGTATTTTCCCCGAAATTAATTTTTTTAGATTATAGAAAATCAGCGCATGTTTCCGAAGAGGTGAATTTTATAAAAATGTAATCTCAGACCCCTCCCCCTCACCCCCGTAAATTTTCATCCCTGCGGATACATGCGCTGATTTTTTATAATTAAAAAAAAAAGAATTTCGGGGAAAATACGTAATCATGCGGTTTCTCCGGGGGGTTGAAGACAGCCGCGTGTATCCGGAGGGGTGAAAATTTACGGGGCGAGGGGGAGGGGCCTGAGACTACATGGTTATAAAATTTACCCCTTCGGAAACATGCGCTGATTTTTTTCAATTTTTCGAAAAATAAATTTCTGAGAAAATGCGTGAAACTAAGGTTTTTCTCGGGGGTTGAAGACACCCGCATATATCCGGAGGGATGCAAATTTAGGGGGGTGAGAGAGAGGGGTCTGAGATTACATTTTTATAAAATTTACCCCTCCGGAAACATGCGCTGATTAAAAAAAAAAAAATAAAGAATTTCGGGGACAATACATGATCACGCGGTTCCTCCGGGGGCTTGAAGACAGCCCCATGTATCCGAAGGGGTGAAAATTTAGGGGGGTGAGGGGGAGAGATCTGAGATTACATTTTTATAAAATTCACCCCTTCGGAAACATGCGCTGATTTTTTATAATCTAAAAAAAATTAATTTCGGGGAAAATACATGAGTATGCGGTTTCTCCGAAGAGTTGAAGATAGCCGCATGTATCCGGAGGGATGAAAATTTAGAGGGTCGAGGGGGAGGGGTCTGAGATTACGTTTTTATAAAATTTACCCCTTCGGAAACATGTGCTGATTTTTTGTGATTAAAAAAAAGCATTTCGGGGAAAATACATGATCATGCGGTTTCTTCGGGGAGTTGAAGACAGCCGCATATATCCGGAGGGGTGTAAATTTAGGGGGGTGAGGAGGTGTAGGGATTGAGGAGTAGTCGGGAACGTAACAATCCACTAACAAATGCAATTAAACTAATAATTACAGATTTATTATCCGCGTCAAATTAATACAAAGGTGAAGAGAAAATAATATGATCCGACCAAGTGTGCGATACGAGCTGTACTGTTAGACTGAATTATATTCGCACGGAAAGGTGTCAGCGAGACTGCCGAATATCCTTCCGATTTTACGAATCAGAAAAGAATACGTGCGGCACTGAAGTTGCGAGTGAGATGGCAAATGCCTGTGCTCGTCGTTAGCCAGTGTTCGCGTTCTAGGATGTAGCGAGGCTCTACATGACTCTCCTGCCTGAAGTAAAAAAACGTAGTTTTTTTGAATCTGCAACAGAAAATGATTATTCTAGGAACAGGAAAATTTGTCAGGTTTGGCAAGCAGGTAAAAAACAAAACNGCGAGTGAGATGGCAAATGCCTGTGCTCGTCGTTAGCCAGTGTTCGCGTTCTAGGATGTAGCGAGGCTCTACATGACTCTCCTGCCTGAAGTAAAAAAACGTAGTTTTTTTGAATCTGCAACAGAAAATGATTATTCTAGGAACAGGAAAATTTGTCAGGTTTGGCAAGCAGGTAAAAAACAAAACAAAATTTGAATGAGGAGACTTAGACGTGGTAGACGTGAATTGTCGGTCTGTTGGCGAATGTTACGCCTCTCCTCCGTCTTCCAGCAGCGGGTGCCGTGCTCGGCTGCGGCTGGTCCTGTTGTTGAGGCTCGTCGGGTACGTCTTGGTGCGGAGTCTGTTCTGGAAGTTGATCCATGACCTCCGGCAGTATGTACGCTGGTTTCAGTCGGTCGATGGAGATCGGTGTGTTCTTGTAGTTTCCCAAACCTCCGTACTTGAACCAGATGACGAAATATTTGTCGTGGCGACTGATGACGCGAAATGGGCCGATGTATGATGGTCGGTATGCCATTCGCACGTGGTTGTCGCGAACGAAAACATCCGTACACGTTGATAAGTCCTTGGAGATGAACGTTGAGCGTGTAATGAAAATGTTCGCGTAGATTTCTCACCAATTCCGGTGCTGCCGTTTGTTGGTTTGCTGGCACGAGGAACTCTCCGGGTAGACGGATAGGTTCCCCATACGTTAACTCAGCAGGAGTTGTTTGAAGGTCGTCCTTCCACGCGGACCTCAACCCTAAAAGTACTAGGGGAAGTGCGTCGAACCAAGCTCCGCCGTGACATGCCAGGGCTTCTTTTAGTTGGCGATGTAGCCTCTCAACCAAACCATTTGATTGAGGGTGAAAAGACGTTGTCAGGATCCTCTTGGTGCCTAGGATTCGCGTGAGCTCCTTGAACGTGTCTGAGAAGAATTGTCTACCTTCATCAGACGAAATTCTCAGAGGTATTCCGAAGCGTGCGATCCAGTGGTAGAGAATCGCGTTAACTACTGTAGGCAATTTTGCATCAATCAATGGAACTGTCTCTGGATACCGCGTGAATCGATCGACGATGGTCAAACACTAGCTGTGTCCTTTGGAGGCAGGAAGAGAGATAAGATCGACGTGTATGTGTTCGAAACGTCGCGATGGTGTCTCGATTTCAGCTATTGGTCTAACCGCGTGTCGCGTGACTTTGTGTTTCTGGCATTCCAGGCAGTGTTTGGTCCATTCAGAGCAGTCTTTATTCATGCTGGGCCAGACGTAGCGTTGCGTGACGAGTTTCCGTGAATCTCTGCATCCAGGATGAGCTATTGAGTGCAGCGAGTTGAATACTTGGTGTCTCAGCTGGGCAGGCACATATGGGCGCACTGTATCTGATGACACATCACAGTAGAGTGGTTCGTCCATTCCTGGAAGTTTTAGGCGGTCCAGTCGTAGATTCACGTCCGGTCGCTGGAGTAGCCGTTGAAGCTCTTGGTCGTCGCGTTGGGCATCTATGAGCTATTGCGTTGTGACAGCGGTTGAGACGGCTTTGACTCGTAATAGAGCATCTGCCACGACGTTGTGTGGGCCCGCAACGTACCGGTTGTCCGTAGAAAATTGGGCGATGTAGTCCTATCTTCGATATTGCTAGGGTGAAGCTCGTTCTGGTTTTTGCTTGAACGCGTGAGTCAGCGGTTTATGGTCAGTGAAAATTATCACATGACGCTCTTCAAAGATGTGTCTGAAGTGCAGTACCGCTTCGTAGATCGCCTGCACTTCCCTGTCGTAAGTCGCGTGTTTCTGCGAGGAAATCGTGAGTTTCCTGCTGAAGAATGCAAGCGGTTGCCAGTAATTGCGGTGTTTCTGCTGTAAAACGGCTTTAATCGCATGATCTGACACGTCCGTGAAAATGGCCCACTCTGCTTCAATATTTGGATGAGACAACAGAATGGCCTCTGCCAGAGCGTGTTTGCTGCGCGTGAAGGCTTCTTCAAGGGCTGGAGTCCAGGTTACTGGATGCTTTCCTTTAACGTTTCGACCCTGGGTGGCCGCGTTCAGTGGGGCGAAAATTTATGCTGCTCTGTTGATGAACTTCCGGTAGAAATTTAAAGTACCGAGGTACCTGCGCAGTGCTTTTACAGTAGTAGGCCTCGTGAATTCGAGAATCCCGTTGATTCGATCTCTGGGAGGCTTAATTCCCTGGGCGTTGATCATGTGTCCAAGGAAAATGACCTCTGGCTGCCCCAGGACTGATTTGGCGACGTTTACTATCAATTCGTAGTCCTGTAGGCATTGAAAAAGTATTCTCAGGTGTTCACGATGTTGTTCTTCATTGTCCGATGCTACCAAAATGTCNCTGGGCATTGATCGTGTGTCCAAGGAAAATGACCTCTGGCTGCCCCAGGACTGATTTGGCGACGTTTACTATCAATTCGTAGTCCTGTAGGCATTGAAAAAGTATTCTCAGGTGTTCACGATGTTGTTCTTCATTGTCCGATGCTACCAAAATGTCATCTATGTATGGAAACAGAAATGGTAGATCGCGTGTCACTTCCTCTATTAGGCATTGAAAGGTTTGAGCCACGTTCCTGAGGCCGAACGTCATGTACGGAAATTCAAAAAGTCCAAAAGGCGTGATTATCGCGGTCTTTTGGATGTCCTCAGGTGTAACTGGAATTTGATTAAACGCTTTGACCAGATCTATGGTAGAGAAAATTGTTTTGCCGTACAAGTTGGCAGCAAAATCCTCTAAATAACGAACAGGGTACTTATCTGGTATAGTTCTGTCGTTCTGTCTCCATTCACCGTTCTTTTTCGGGGTCGAATGGAGCGGAGGTGACCAAGGACTTTCACATCTCCTTGCAGTGCCCAGTTTTAACATGCTCGAAAATTCAGCATGCGCGATTTTGAGTTTATCTGGCGCCAGAGGGTGGTTTCGTTATTGCCGGGAATTCTTTCAGGATGGACGCGTACGGCGAATCTCCGTTGATCTCGAGGAACTTAACAGGTAGTGTGCGGTAACGCGTAAACTGGCCATTCGATTTTAGGCCTGTTGAGCTGTTGATTAGGCACTCGTTCCTCAAATCCGGCAGCAGATTGAAGTGGTGCAGAAAATCAGCACCAATGATGGATCTGCTGACGTCTGCCTCGGCGAAACGCCACGTTAAGTCTCTGCGGAGACCGCGATCGCGCGAGATGGACGTGTAGCCGTAAGTGTCGATGAGGGCGCCGTTGGTTGCGAAGAGTTGATAGCCGCTGGTGTCCCTTTTGTTTGCTGGCCGCCTACAAGGCGTGACAGAGACGGTTGAGCCTGTGTCCACTAGGTATCGGGTCCCAGTTGTTCTGTCGGTGATGAATAGGCGGCGGGATTTCAAGTGAAAGATGACTTCCGCTACTATTGTCTCTCCCTGGAGTTTTCCTGAAACTGACAACCGGACGAACAGTTACGCGCTCGATTACCAAATTAAAAATGGTACCAGGTCTGCGTTTGTCCGAAGACCTTGGTGTTCGACCTGCTACGCGGGCGGTTGTTGTTGTCTCGCCCGCGGGCGGGCGGGTACGTGAGCGTGGATGTGAGCGCGAGTTCTGTGCTTGCAGGACTGCGACAGACGCAGTGAGTGCTGCGACCTGAGCGGCCAGCTGTGCGTTTTCCCTTGCACTAGACTTTGTTCTCGCCGCAACAGTATCCGGATGATAGACCTCGTGGATCTTGTCTGCGAGCTTTGCTAGGTCATCGGTGTTTGCCTGGGGCTGGATCGCCAGACATGCTAGGGTACTCTCCGGAAGATGAGTTAGCCAGCGTGCCCTCAAGACTTCATCATCGATATCTGGAATTAAACTTTTCAAATGCCTTAGATATTGAGAGGGTAATCGATTTCCAATCGACTCCCGATCAAATAATTGGATAAGATTTGCTTCCTTTGACTTTGTAAATCGAGCAATCAGAGCGTTTGTGGGAGCTTGGAAAGGTGCGACTTGATCAGAGGTAATAACTACATCCTCTACTTCAGCAGCTGATTCTGCATCAATCAATGGTAATGTTCGGTAAAACTTAGCTGTTTCTGTTACAATTCCGGAATTGCGGAATTGGGCCTCCAGCTGTATGAACCAAGTCCTGGGTTTGCCCGCGAGTACTCCGGTGCGTTGATCTGCGGCAATGCGGAGGCTGTCGTTGTCGTAACAGTCGGGACCGTCAGCGTGCCGCCTGTTGTGGTAAACATCGTATCTCACGTTGTTGGTTTTGAATGAGAAGCTAGGATTATCAATTTTCAAAATTAAATTTCAAAGAGAAATAAAATTGAAAGTATAAATGTGACGACAAATAAAGACGTTATAAGTCTCTATTTATCACCAACACAACACAACATCTCTGGGTACTCAGCAATGTGTCGGTGCGAGATCACTGTTCACTTGAATACGGCACTTTGTTTTGATATTACCGAAACACTGAGAAATCAACGATTGGCACTCGGACGCTTCGAATGTTCTAGAAACTTCGCGATGCCGTATTTAATATTTTCGTTGAGGAAAACCACACGGTGAAAATAATGTTTTATCAAGCACGTGAAATAAAATTGCACTTGCACTCGGAGTTGTGTGGCACTGGAAAGCTAGCTGCGCGGGTGTTCACCAAGGATAGGATAAAACCATTGGGAAGCGCGGATAAAACTTTCGAGCAAAAATGCACGCCACGCCGCGAGTCAATTTTCCCGTTCGATTAACGCGAATTTCACCTATTTTGATCACGACGGGGTCACCAATGTAGGAATTAAGGAGTAGTCGGAAAGGTAACAATCCACTAACAAATGCAATTAAACTAATAATTACCGATTTATTATCCGCGTCAAATTCATACAAAGGTGAACAGAAAATAAAATAATATGATCCGATCAAGTGTGCGATACGAGCTGTACTGTTAGACTGAATTATATTCGCACGGAAAGGTGTCAGCGAGGCTGCCGAATATCCTTCCGATTTGATGAATCAGAAAAGACTACGCGTGGCACTGAAGGTGCGAGTGAGACGGCAAATGCCTGCGCTCGTCGTTAGCCAGTGTTAGCGTTTTAGGAGGTAGCGAGGCGCTACAGGGGAGGGGTCTGACATTACATTTTTATAAAATTTACCCCTCCGGAAACGCGCTGATTTTTTATAATTTAAAAATAAAGCATTTCGGGGGAAATACATGATCATGCGGTTTCTCCGGGGGGTTGAAGACAGCCGCATGTATCCGGAGGGATGAAAATTTACGGGGGTGAGGGGGAGGGGTCTGAGACTACATTGTTATAAAATTTACCCCTCCGGAAACATGCGCTGATTTTTTATAATCTAAAAAAAAAATTTCGGGAAAAATACATGATCAAGCGGTTTCTCCGGGGGATTGAACACAGCCCCATATATCCGGAGGGATGAAAATTTACGGGGATGAGGGAGAGGGGTCTGAGACTACATTGTTATAAAATTCACCCCTCCGGAAACATGCGCTGATTTTTTATAATCTAAAAAAAAATTAATTTCGGGGAAAATACATGATCATGCGGATTCTCCGGGGGGTTGAAGACAGCCCCATGTATCCGGAGGGGTGAAAACTTAGGGGAGTGAGAGGGAGGGGTCTGAGACTACATTCTTATACCATTCACCTCTCCGGAAACATGCGTTGATTTTTTATAATAAAGAATATTAATTTTGGGGAAAATACATGAGTATGCGGTTTCTCCGAGGGGTTGAAGATAGCCGCATGTATCTGGAGGAACGAAAATTTAGGGGGTGAGAGAGAGGGGTCTGAGATTACATTTTTATAAAATTTACCCTTCGGGAAACATGCGCAGCTTTTTTTTAATTTTTCGGAAAAAAAATTTCTGAGAAAATGCATGAGACTGGGGTTTTTCTGGGGGGTTGAATACACCCGCATATATCCGCAGGGATGAAAATTTAGGGGGGGGGGTAAGAGAGAGGGGTCTCAGATCACATTTTTATAAAATTTACCACTCCGGAAACATGCGCTGATTTTTTATAATTAAAAAAAGAAAGAATTTCGGGGAAAATACATGATCACGCGGTCCCTCCGGGGTGTTGAAGACAGCCTCATATATCCGGAGGGGTGAAAATTTAGGGGGGTGAGGGGGAGGGATCTGAGATTACATTTTTATAAAATTTACTTCTCCGGAAACATGCGCTGATTTTTTATAATTAAAAAAAATTAATTTCGGGGAAAATACATGATCACGCGGAGTGAAAATTTAGGGCAGTGAGGGGAAGGGGTCGGAAATTACATTTTTATAAAATTCACCCCTCCGGAAACATGCGCTGATTTTTAATAATTAAAAAAAAATTTCGGGGAAAACACATGATCATGCGGTTTCTCCGGGAGTTTGAAGACAGCCGCATGTATCCGGATGCGTGAAAATTTAGGGGGGCGAGGGGGAGGGATCTGAGATTACATTTTTATAAAATTTACCCCTTCGGAAACATGCGGTGATTTTTTATAATTAAAAAAAAAATTAATTTCAGGGAAAAAACATGATCATGCGGTTTCTCCGGGGGGTTGCAGACAGCCCCATGTATCCGGAGGGGTGAAAATTGACGGGGGTGAGGGGGAGGGGCCTGAGACTACATTGATACAAAATATACCCCTTCGGAAACATGCGCTGATTTTTTTTAATTTTTCGAAGAATAAACTTCTGAGAAAATGTATGAGACTGGGGTTTTTCTAGGGCATTGAAGAGCCCGCATATATCCGGAGGGGTGAAAATTGACGGGGGTGAGGGGGAGGGGCCTGAGACTACATTGATACAAAATATACCCCTTCGGAAACATGCGCTGATTTTTTTTAATTTTTCGAAGAATAAACTTCTGAGAAAATGTATGAGACTGGGGTTTTTCTGGGGCATTGAAGAGCCCGCATATATCCGGAGGGATGAAAATTTAGGGGGGTGAGGGAAAGGGGTCTGAGATTACATTGTTATAAAATTCACCCCTCCGGAAACATGCGTTAATTTTTTATAGTAAAAAATTTTTTATAATAAATTTTTTTTATAAAAATAATAAAAAAATTTATAATAATTTATAATAAGATTGTTTATAATCTAAAAAAAAATTAATTTCGGGGCAAAAACATGATCATGCGGTTTCTCCGGAGGGTTGAAGACAGCCACATATATCCGGAGGGGTGAAAATTTACGGGGGTGAAGGGGAGGGGTCTGAGACTACATTGTTATAAAATTCACCCCTCCAGAAACATGCGGCTGTCTTCAACCCCCCGGAGAAACCGCATACTCATGTATTTTCTCCGAAATTCATTGTTTAAAAAATTGTAAAAAATCAGTGCATGTGCTCGGAGGTGTAAATTTTATAAAAATATAATCTCAGACCCCTCCCCCTCGCTCCCTCAATTTTCATCCCTCCGGATACATGCGTCTACTTTCCACCGTGACAGTCATCAGCATTGCATAATTGAAAATATCAACATTTTTTCAGCTAAAATAAAATAACATGCGCCGCAACACCCCTCTATCGACTCGTTCGGCAGACGGCTGGTCTGCGACTGCTGCGGCAGCAATCACAGTGCTGTTAACCCGGCCAACCAGGGCGGTCATTTAACCCTAATGCCATCTCGCGGCATTCGTTAATCGGGGATTGTATTGGCATAATTAAACTTTCACCCATTTCTGCTAATTATTAGAAAATAACACAATAAACTGTATTAATTGAAACAAATCGATCATCTTTCAACTTTTTAACTATTTTCGAATCCGTATTTATGTTATTTTCGGCCTTTTTCACATTAAAATAACATCCTCGCTGCATCCTCGTAATATCCTCGTAACATCCTCGTAACATCCTCGTAACAGCCAGGATACTAAGTTGCCAGGGTACTATAAGAGCTACAATGCTACCGAATTTCAACTTCCTATCTTGATCTTTCAGGCAGTCATCGTGCGTACAACGCTTTTCGTATCAAAATAAAAAATATTGATCATTACTAAACCATCCTTAGTTACATAGCAATATTATAATTTGACTCGATAGATATTATCACCAGGAATATTCTGACGTAAAAAAAATTTCAATTCGGTCACGCAGTTTTAGAAATATTAAGAAAAAAAGATTTTTGAGAAATTGCTGTATCTCGGAAACTACTGCACCAATTAAGCTGAAATTGCAGCCAAAAATGCTGCAACAAAACCACTTGAATGACAAAATTTCATATTTATTGCTTCACCTTTAGTTCTTTTGCTTCCGAATGGCAGCATGGTATTCGTCGGATTTTAAAATTCTCTTATTTTGCCCAAAAATGATGTGGAATGGTATGAAACGGGAAGAATTGACATTTCTAGAAAATATCTGAATTTCCGGGTCTGTTAGTTTGGTTTTTGGATCACCACTTGTTAAAAAATATCACATTAATACCGGAAAATCAATTGATATGGACATGAAATTTTGACTCTTGATTTAAAACATCAAGAGTCAAAAGCTCAAGAGCTTCAAGAGCTTTGATTTTGAAACTTGATTTGGAGAAGTTTCTAATAAATAACCTCCTTATCAGTGTTTCTGGTACACCAGGAGAGATATAAGGCGGAAAATTTTGACCGAGACTTCTTGAAAAAAGGGACGCTGGAACAAAATAAGAGTGTATTTTTATGTATTTCCTGATCCCATTTAATCCTGGTGTTCCATATCTCTAGAAGTAATTAATTTTTTTATACATAGTTCAAAACGAGCTCCAAGCCTTCGATGCATCATGTAGTATTTCGTTGACCATTTCGAAAAAAATGGGCATACGCGGATATTTAATATTTTTCTCTTCTTACATTTACATCTTTCCTTGCACTTTCCAATGCCATATCCTGATATCTAATTAATTTCCATTCGCTTTTCGATGTTCAAGTTCAGTCAGGCGGAATTGCAATGGACTTGGGCAATTATGTTTTCGATGACGATGAGGAAGACCTCGATTCAATTTTGAAGCAGATAGAGTTCGGCGATGATGACGTTGAAGAAATGGAACCCAATTACGAAGCTCCATCATCATCTAAGATCCAAAACAATTAAAAGCATTATGACCCCAGATCTCACTGCAGTTTTGGACACAGCTAAAGTAAGCGATTGAATGGCGGCGCGAGTGTTAGCAGCCAGCCTAATTGCAGCCGGAATGAATTTGGAAGATATCCATACAAGCCGGGAGACTGTTCGACAAAGTTGGATCAAAAATCGTGAGTCTCTAAACGATGCTATACGAGATCATGTAACGAGGAGGCTATGCCATGTCATGACTGTTCACTAGGATGGTAAGCAACTACCAACGCTGGAAGACAAAAATGAAAAAATTGACCGCCTTCCAGTCCTGATATCGGGTTATGGATGGCACCAATTACTTGGTGTCCCCGGAATTGTACGAGGATCTGGGCAGTTGCAAGCGGAAGCTGTGTATAGCTGCTTGAAAGAATGGGACGTTCTTGATGATGCATGCGCCATGGTATTTGATACTACTGCTAGTAATCCCGACCCTATCAGCGGCGCATGCATTATAGTGAATCATAGCAAAATTCAACTTGCTATCCCCATTTTTTCTCGTTATCGTGCGTGCAATAATAAAAAAATTGAAACTAGTTGATATTCCAATTTTTGTGTCCGCTAGAGACCGAACAACGATGTCGAAGTAGAAAAAGAAGAAAATCTATATATCTCCAAAACTTTATATGAATGGGTTTATATATTTTGATTTATTAAGATAGGAGACATCAAGACGAATATTTAAAAAAAAAATATTGAAATCGGTTGAATATTTTTCGAGGTATTCGGGAAAAAGCATAAAAAAACAAATCGCTATTCCGCAAAAACTAATGGACGGATTCAGCTGAACTTTGATGTAGAGTTAGTCCCAAATTATACCAATAAATTGACAAAATTTCAATTTATTTGGGATGATTTTGCCTATTTATTCGTCAATTTTAAGAAAAAGTAACCAACGACTGGATATCACCCGCGCGGAAGAAAAATACATGTCGAAATATATTTTGCATATATCTGAATGGTATGACATATAAAACGGCAAAAAATGTGGAATGCGAAATATATGTGAAATATGTGTGACAAAATATAAATCAGGCAAATATATTTCGCATGTTCTTCAATCATAAAATGACATATTTGAGGCATATATGAGATATATTTTTCCGACATATATGTAAATAGGCAAAAAATGATGTATGTCACATATATGTTACATATATATGACATATATTTTTTGGTAATATGCGCACATATAATCTTCGCATACTGTTCCGTGCGGGCATCACACACAGACATGGTCCTCAAACTTCGTATTTTTTCGTTTCAGACTATTCTGCATCGTTTCCAAGCAAAATTTATGAATCGAAAAATCGATCGAATGTAATGCTTCTATTCGGAAGCAAAAAACTACGATCGATTGATGAACAATCGTAATAATCACATAAATCAGGGGTTAATTTTTTTAACGTAAATGTGACGTGTTCATATTTGAGCATAAGATATTTCCACAGATTTGAAGTGTAACCGAGTAATGTTTGTCATGAAATAGAACATTAAGAAGGAAAAAGTTAAGATTTTTTAAGTGTGATATCCTAAAATCGACGCATTATCGCTTATAAAAATTATTCTAGTGTATGGAATGGATAAAGTACGGTATTAATTTGAAGATCTCGATGAGTTCTTTGAATTAACACATAATACTTTCCCGCTGGTTGAGTTCAAAGCCTCGATTTTTGTAAAAAAAAACTATAATTTTTGAAGTGTGACATGAGGTAAAAAATAGAAACAATCTGCCATAATTTGATGAAAATTCGATCAAATCAGATTTTTTATACACCATGTTAAACAGTGAATACTCCTCAAAATGATATATGAACCATTTACTTGTACCCGAGTATCAACAAGCATTGAATTCCAACAATTGATTCTCTAAATAATACTTCAGAAGTTGAATTCTACTCATGATTAAAATCTCATTCAGTGAGCATAGGAATTAGCACATACGCAAGTAATTCATACAAAAATTGAACAGCTAATAAATTGGGACATTATTTTCATCAGTCACATTGCTTTTTGCAATTTTTTTATTCNAACACCTAAGAAATTGGGATATATTATTTCCATCAGTCACATTGCATTTTGCAATTTTTTTTTATTTAAAGCATTTGAACCTCATGGGTCATTTCGCTATATGAAAAAAAAAATGAAATAAATAGCAAAAAGCATGCGAATTATTACATACAATTATGGGTACATCTTCAATGTCGATGCTTATACATAGTGGTTTTCATCATTTTTACATATATACAGGTACTTACTAAATATTACATTTCAAAGAAATCAGAAAGGAGCCAATAAGTAGCAAGACTGCTTTTTGAAATGGAAATGATTATGAACAATCAATTGAACAAAGAAATATTGATTGTGAAATTCCTTAGATTTTCTCAACAATTTCCCGGAAATTTCGAAGTTTAAAAAACATGCACAAGCATTTCGGGATTTTGTGGAGAATTTGAAAAAATTGCATCGTCGAATAAAATTGTGAAAAAGATCATGAATGAGGAGAAGATACTTCGAATTATAAAAAAAGCATCAGAATCAATCATGTAATTTTTCCAACAAAATTATCGATTGCTTTTGTGAAGAAATAAACCGGAATCAAGAGGGTAGCGAAGACTAAAAAATTCGGCGTTTTGAAAAATTTAATAATTATTGTTTTGCACTCTGAATGGAACTTCGATTATGATTATAGTTAGAAGCTCATTCAGTGAATACAGAGTTATAGTGAATTACTTATTGCAATTGAAGAGGTATTGAACCGTGAAGCATTGTTTCCATTAATCTTCACTTTCGGTATAATAAGACGATGATGAATCATTAATTTGTGAAAAACTCACAAGGAAAAACACGAGAAAAGGCATTATAAAAGGGCATCAACATCGCGGCCGCTTGCGGCCGCGGCGGCGCTAGTTTTAGAAAAACCCAAACGATAACCCACTCTTTCATAAAACACCCCTCTTTGCAAAATCGGCCTCTTACCAAAACCCCCCTCTTTACAAGCCCCCCCCAGATATCGCTACCCTTCTTTTTGCAATATTCCCCCTCAAAAATGGAAAAAAAAATTCTAGATTTAAAAATTTTTTTTTCCTGAAATTAAGTATATTTTGGCTTAAAATTAATCTCAATTGTGATCATTAATTAGAAACGATTTTTTTCTAAAATTTAGAAAAAAGTTTCCAGATTTTAGAACCCTGACCAGGGGGGTGACACTCAACGATATTCCATATAGAGAGCATTGACGCGCTTCGGTCGTCGAGTGTACTAATCCGTGCTGTGTCGCCTCCATCGGCTGACCGGTGTTTACGTAGTCCACTGTAACCTCCGAACGTGTACGAAAATGAAGTGAATGAAAATCAGTCGAATAAAATGGTTTGATTTATTTGATAAATATGTTAAACGGGTAAGCGTGGAGTGAGTGAGGATCGAGTGATTAACAATAAGGCTGCAACTCATTAATTCCATAAATAATTACGTTATCGACATTCTGAAATGCTGAATTGTAAAGTGTTTGGATGTACAGTTGGATACGCTTCCAACCCGGATAAGGGGCCCTTCTTAACAGCACCGAAAACCCTTCGAGAACTAGAAGCGTGGAGAAAAGCTACAAAATTACCACAACTCAAAAGTGGTGATCCCATATGTCACAATATTTTCTACCAGGTGAAGTATTAACGCACAAAGTGATCAATGGTTCAAACGGTATTATCATGAAAGAGCCGTATAAACGAGTACGGCGAAAACCAGGGTCTATTCCTTCCCAGTTTCCATGGACAATCGATGTTATTCCGATCTACAATTGGTATGACTGATAGAAAGAAAGAAATTCTAACGAAACTCGATAAATTGGTTGAAAATAATGACTAGAGCGTGGAGGACATTATTGACCATGACTACTCTAAGTCTGATGTAATCCAATATATTCTGTATTGTTTAACATCTGACCTGGTTGAACGTTTTCTAAACTCCGAACATTGCATCTTCTGCAAAAATGCATTCCTGAATCCCACTGATGGCCCTACTCTTCCAGAGGCTGTTTTAACGCAATGCACGCCTGATTCTGTTCTCTATCATCCCAACTCACATTCCCGTGTAGGAATTTGACCGGGGATTGAGCCGCAACTCGGATACTTAGAACTCAGCCTCGGCTTGACGCTGTAGGGTGGCCAGGCCAATTGCTGGATGGTTAAAGGAAATTGGGGTTTCGTGGTAGGATCTAAAATAAAAGAATCACCTAAATGGCAATATGATGGCTTCCATACCTCCAAGAACGTTTTAATTAGCAGAAAAAAAATTGTTTAAAGTGAAAGTAACAAAACAAAGAATAATTAAATTGAGAAATAGTTGAATGTAGCCGAAACCCCCCATTTCTGGATGACTGGGTGATATTTTTTTAAATTTATTAAATATTGATCAATAGAAGAAAATAATTGATCACGTGATTATACACAAAGGATATTATGTAGAGGTGAAATAATTAATACAATTTTCGTTTTATTTGTGGAATATTCAATGCAAGTTAAAAACGTCCAGACACTAACCCCCGTCCAGAAATTGACCTCACACGAGTTCACGGCGCGTCACGCCGCTCCATACCGGCTTGGAGCGCAACCCCAAGACGGCACAACCCGGTACCTGAGGTTGAGCGGTGGCTCAATGCTCGAAACGGTAACGTAACATTTTCGTATGGGGGTTAAAAATGCCTATTACCTTCGCCCTTCTTCCCCTTCTTCTAGTTAAACTCAAAAATGCAAAAATCTATGGGCGCCAGGTAATTTTTATCCGGAATTACCAAACCGGAAGAATCTACAAAATCAATTCTAATTAATTCAAAAACCTCAAAAATTGACTCAGACAGGGAGAAAACTAGATTTCTGGGGAAACGTAACGGTCCTTGGTTCGCTCAGTGTGCTAGGTTGTGGAGAGAGGGGTGGATTTCAGGTGAAGACGGGTATTGGGTGGTCGAAACTACCAAAAAAAGAGAAGAAATCGACATCGTCCTTACGTGTTTCACTATTGAAATTTGAAAAATTATTAATGGACATGGTTTTCTCTTCGCATTGATCTTACCAAAAAAAAAAGACTCATAACAATACTGATTAAATAGCAACAAAAAAAAAATTAAGTTGGCAACGATCATTTGAATTTTACTATGTAATCCAAAATAATATTTTGTCGATTAACTCGACCACAAGTGAGGACATCCAATCCCTCATACCATAATATATAAGAAAAATGATCGATTAATCCCGAAATACTCGAGAATGTCGAGATATGAAGGGAAAGGTATGCGAATCCCCGTGAAAGTGAGAGAGAGAAAAATCTAAACCCAGTGATATACGTACAACGTACTGCGGGAAACTAAAAACTCCCTAAAACTAAACTCGCCGTAGCAAAAAATCGGTAGAGTCAATTTTCAAAAACCCATAGCCAACTTGCTCGGGAAGGTCTAGCGAAGCCCATGAAACCAAATTTATAATTTTGGGATCATTGGGAGCCACTCCGGATTAGTTTACATCCGGAGGGAAATTTAAACGAAGGAACACTTACGGGAAGCGAAAGCCACCACTCGTTGGCGCGTCAGCGGGGTGCCGCGAGGGGAAAAACTACGCAGTTTATAGGTAGGGGAAACAGAGATACTCCTCGCCATAGGAGCGAGGGAGAAGGAAATAGCCCACGTCGAAAATCGTCAGATTTCGACTGGGAAAAGACGCAGGAATTCCACTACTGAACAAACACACTCGCTGAACCCGAAAATCATCTCAAAAGATGATTGGGATAAACCGGAAGGAGCAAGAACTCGGTACCGAACCGATTTGGGTGGAATATCCGATCCAAAAATCGGAGGGACCCGCGGATAAAAATCCGGGATAAGGGATAATGCCAAAAAAACGCCGAATTCGAACCACAGAATATGACTTGTGACGTAATTTCCTGAGGTTCACGGAACCCTCGATCCACTACGTAGCCCTCCGACGTACGAAAATCCTGAAATAACAAATAAGTCGAGCGCCAGGTCGTTATTACCAGAACGACCACTGGAATGAAACGAATAGCCAAAAACAAAATTTCCAGAATAATCCCAAGCTTCGAAACGGTCTCCTGCTAACTCCGACCGAAGAACGGCGTGAAGGTCACTGGTGAAGCTTAGATTAAAGTATGACTAGGTATTGACCAAATAAATAAAGTTAACTCAAGATTGCGGGGGAAAATCACAATATTTAATCAGACTTAGATGACTCGATACAAATAAAACAAATCAATTTCTTTGGAAAACCCCCTTTGGTTGTTTCGATCGATCAAAGATCATGAGGCTTCGATAGTTACTGATTCTACAATTGTCCAAGGAATAAAGAATTCTGATAGGAAAATAAAGAAGTAATATACTTAGTCAATTTAGTCAAAAGAGATTCCGATAGTTAAATTGAAAGATCTAACCACCCCAAAAAGTCGAGAATAAACAATGTCAAAGAGAAAAAATAAAACCAGAATCAAAATATCGTCAACAATAATCATGTAGATTGAGCAACACTGAACGATCGAAACCCAAGAAATTGTCTACGTGACAAGTAAAGCTGGCTGTCCGAAACAAATACGAAAACTCAAGACAACGGGCCAGCGAAACGAAGCAAGGTCACGAGACACAAAAGACCTACGTTCAATGTCCTTCACTGAATATTAACCGACAGCGAGAGCGTTCGTCTAACACAAATTCATTTAGACGCAACACTAACTCATTTTCAACAACCAAAATATTCATAAAATAATTGTTACTCGCAACATGAAACCCGAGAGCCCGAACCTCTACGAAATGACTCAATGTCGCAAGACAACCGAAATCGAATGATCAAACACAATGATTCCAAATACGCACGAGAGAGAGACAAAAGAGACCCACTAAGCAATTACTGATCAGAATGATTAGGACTCTATCCGGCAATCATTTCGAAACTCTAAAAGTCCCACAGGACTAAGATGCACTGAACATCTATTCAAAATTCTAAAATTGGCCAGAGTCCTACTCACGACAAATTCACACCGATGCGTCATACAGAGTCGTAGCCATCACGCTCACCCAGCAGTCCACCTCGATGTCTCCGGAAAACGGACAAATCTACTCGGGGCTTCCTCCACAGGTCTGATTCTCCTTCCAGAGCGCCTTCAGGCTCCCCAAAACTCCAAAATTAACGCAATCGAACTCCACAAATTGCTCAAACACAACGTATGGCGAAACCACCAAACGGGAAGTGAGGTTCGTTTTCCCAGCGACACCACGCTGGGCCGTGAAAACGTGGCAACGACGCTCATTGGCTGCTCGTTCCGTTCACTCCTCCATTCCATTTCCAAACAACTAGACTCTGTCGCTTACATGGCCGAACCAAGTCCGTCGGCGCATGCGTAGTGACTTCTCAGACGTTATTTGATAAAAACAATTTATGCCAGAGTATCAAATAAATCCAAATGTCCTCTGACCTCCTTCCAAATCATTCTCCAGACCATTTTGTCACCAGAGGACGATTCAACTCAACCTCCTTCTGATCTCGGTGAAATCCTTCACTTCCCCTTCCACATTGAACCAGCCGGGCTCCTACGTCACGTTTCCCCTAGAGTTGCCCGAGAGCTAGCGACCTCTGGCAATCCGAAGACCCATGAGGCTCTCATCACGAACTCGAAGTGTCCCGAAGTCCCTCGACGATTCCCGGAGACATTGCCACCTCAGTCCCACGATGTCGGCGCCAGATTCGATTCAAACAATACAGAAGGCAATACGAAACAAATAATTAACAAAATATACTGAACCTCTCTCGTGACTCTCGCTGTCGCTAGTGACTTCCCGCCTGGTGATTTTTAAATTAGAAACCCACACGCGAAACGGTCGAATAAAGAAATGCTATTTGTGACGGAAAATAACACGTCACAGACTAAAGGGGGTGATCAACCACTGCACGTGGCTGAGGGCCACGAGAGGGATACCGCCATGAAGGGGAAGCGACGCCATTCGGAAATGGCTCAAAATTAGGGGAAAAATACTAGAAAACTCACTGTTTTTCGATGTTTAACGGTCCTTTTCCCTTTTCGGACCATCCTGGATCCTTACAGCTTCTTTGAAGGCACAATAATCCGAATTGCACAATTGCGTTGTGGGGGCACACGGAGGTTCACACGCGATTACTGATCGATGCCGGTCAACGCGGAACTAACTGCCCTGGATCAGTGTCACGGGCACTAACCGTAGCGCAAATTCCGGCCAATAGAGGCGGGCTCTGATTGGCGGAGATTTTAGCACATCAAGCAGGGGGTTTGATGGCGCCACCGAATGATTTCGGGGAATTCAAACGCGACTTAACTCTAATTATTCATAACTTTATAAAATTGACTGATGATTAATCTGGGCCGAACCGGTGGACGTTCGGAAAATTACTGTGGATTTTTGGCGCCTACGGGTCGGTTTTCCTGGATTCACGGGGTTAAAAGACCGATACTCCTAACTAATTCTCTTAAATTTCCCAAAATTTTGATGCAACCTGACAATTCACGGGATACAAGGGTTGTACTTGTTCCACGTGACCTTCCACCGAAAAACTGAAACGTAACCAGTTAACCACCGTAAAATCCATCATAATTTGGAGCGCCGGCATTTCAGCCGGACCTAAACGATTTATCGTAAGATTAACAATAGGGTCCCCCTCCACTGGGTTCCCACTTTGTCGTTAGTGAGGGGGCTCGGTCGCGGGCGGTGGGGGTCTTAAGGACTACCGCCGCCCGCGGTCGCTAAGAGGAACCCACCCAATCCATGTGTGTGAGCGGCGTAGGCCATGGCCTCGGCCATACCGTGCCTAAGGATGCGTGGCACAGGGGGAGCTGTGTCGCTAACGGTGCCTCTCAGAAACCTGGGCGACCTCTGAGAGTAGTCTTGGGTGTAACACTCCCGAGACAAGCCAAGCCCTGGGCAATAGTGGCAATGCACCAGGTGAAAAGGCTTAACCGCGGTACTCGTGGGACAAAAAATGGAAACCAATCTAAAAAATCTCAGTATTGAAAAAGAAACTTCGGGTGGGGCCAGCGATGGCGAACACACGAAGTCTGACAAGGCTGACCAGTCTGGTGCCGATGTGAATCGGGTCAGACTGAGTGGAGCCGAGAGAAGACGTCGCAAGAGAGCGAAGCTGCATCAAACCTCGGGGGCAATAGCAACGTTGGCGGATGTAGCAGCGAAGATCGATGAGGGGAAGGGGGAGAGGGCTGTGAGGAAGGCAATAAAACGCCTTCCATCGGAGCGTACCACGCCAAGCCCCTCACTCAGACCGAAAGAAAAGAGAATGAGAACGCAGGATCAGGGCACATATGCTCAGAATACTGCAAGCTCATTCAAGTTTGCAGTTATGCTGGAGTCATATCCGGATCAGAAACTGGGCACTGAAGAGGTAACGAAGGTGAAGAAACTCCTGAAGGGCCATTCTGGCGTTACCTGACGGGGTGAAAGCACCCACCTTCAACGGTGTCTGGGAAAGAGAAGGTGTGGCAATGGTGTGCTGCACTGATGAGGAAACGGGAAATTGGCTGAAAAGCCTTTTCCCCGAAAACAAAATAGCTGGACTTACTGTACGTGTGGTCGCAGCCTCGGAGCTTCCCAAGAAGCACAGGGTTGTGGTACACGTGGAAGACCCAGATCTAACCGCTCAAGAAGCACTGTGCTTCCTTGAGAAACAATGCAGGACTGCAGGCTAGAGAGTGGATGGTCGCTCGCGGGGCAGTGAGAGTAGGGACGCGAAAAGTGCCCACTTCGTTGCGCTGATAGACGACCGATCACTCTCTGTTCTGAAAGCCTGCAACTTCAGACTGCACTGCGGGATTCAAAAAGCAACTGTCAAGCTGCTTGCGAAAGACCGTGGTGAAAGTCAGAAGAAGGGTACATAGAGGTACCAGGAAAGTAGTCATAATTATGGCTGCAACCCGGGTGCACATTGTACAGATAAATTTGCATCACAGCAAAGCAGCCTCGGCTACTCTAGTCAGGCTATTAGCTGGGATGCAGACTAGACTGTGCGGAGGCGATAAGGAGGGCGCCATCCACATTTTATGTGAATGCCCCCTATTAGCACTCCGTCGCTATAAAATCTGGGGCCAGGCTTTCCTGGAACCAGAGGACTTACAACAAGCGGCTGTCACCAGCCTTATTAGCCTAGTGAGAAACACAGGGCTGGGGCTGTGTGACTGACCGAAACTAAGGCGGATGTTACAAAAGATCGTATGATTTAGGTAACTCTGGGCGCTTTAAGTGACCAGGCGCACATATTCTAATTCTTCTAACAATAGGGTGGTTCCCATAAAGGTTATCGGATGACTCTAAAATTTGGCCCTCCTTCATAATAACCCTATAGGCCCTCGAAAACGCGTAATTTCAGATCTTTACTAGTCAAAAAAAAACGAAACGGAACCGCAAAATTACTAAACGGAAGCGCGAAGCAATGAAAAATAACTCCGCTTAAACGGAAAAACGAAGACTCGATTATCCCAGGGATAACCGAAAAAATGACCACACCGGAGTGGGAAACAAAACCCTAATTTCTCTTTCTCTCTCTCTACTCACGAACCGTTTCCGAATGTCGCCGGTGGTGGATGTTCTCAGGTCCTGGTGGTGTCTGTAACGAACATCCCCACATGTTCGTTACAAAACTCAGCTCCGACTCAATCGTGTCGTTTCAAGCGGAGGGTGGGGCAAAATCGAATTGGATCATTCCCCAGAATAATCTTAAAGGTTTCTAGGAATCATCTTCCCCGCAGNGTCAAAAAAAAACGAAACGGAACCGCAAAATTACTAAACGGAAGCGCGAAGCAATGAAAAATAACTCCGCTTAAACGGAAAAACGAAGACTCGATTATCCCAGGGATAACCGAAAAAATGACCACACCGGAGTGGGAAACAAAACCCTAATTTCTCTTTCTCTCTCTCTACTCACGAACCGTTTCCGAATGTCGCCGGTGGTGGATGTTCTCAGGTCCTGGTGGTGTCTGTAACGAACATCCCCACATGTTCGTTACAAAACTCAGCTCCGACTCAATCGTGTCGTTTCAAGCGGAGGGTGGGGCAAAATCGAATTGGATCATTCCCCAGAATAATCTTAAAGGTTTCTAGGAATCTTCTTCCCCGCAGAAAATCTCGCAAAAAAAAATCCCCATTGCCCCAAATAAAAATACAGAAAAATCGAAACAAGTCCATTTCGCGTGTCTTCATTCTTCAAAGAAGAAAAAAACAAACACCTTTTGTGAATCACTCAAGAATATCATTTTTGAATCGTCTTGATACAACTGATTCAATTGATTTTTAACGTCCCATTAATAACACAAAAATCTTTTCATTAAAAATATTTTGTTCAATGAAAATATGAGATGATTCAAATTTCAGTTTAACTCGACGTATGAAAAAATTTAATAGAAAATCCTAGCGAATTCGCTAGAAAATTCTATTGGATTTCTATTGAATTTTCTATAAGTTTTTTGCCGTTTCTATTGACATGTTCGATATGAAATATTCTATGGAAAAAGTCAATAGACCTCGATTTCCTATAGAATTTCTTCGGCTCAAAATTTTTCATCTTTAAATTGTATTCAATGTTACCCTCTTGTAATTACTGATTTACTCTCCATGAATTTTTAGTTTTTTTTCAAACAGTGAACGTGTGTCTGACAATTCAAACATGAAAATATAACTTTATAACAAAGAAGGTTCTCATTTTTCCAGTGACTATTTCTTTAGATGTTGCGAGTTGTGCTGAAAAAAAAGAAGAGATTCTTGATTACGTTTTTGTGAGTTATTTTACATCGTATTTCAAATTAATACCACTGGATTGGTTTATACCACTTCAGCTTTTGCTGCGCTTGTGATTACGTTTAATTGCAAATCCATGTCATCTTCACAATTATTCCCTTAATTTTTTGATCAAATTGCAATGCTATGGGACCTGTCAAATTATTATTGAAGTTAGGTTTGCCGGGATCGAGTGACTGAGGATAACCCGGTGGTTGAGCGGTGGCCATTCAACTAAGGCCCAGGGAAGCATCCCGAGCGCTAGTGTAACGGCGGCTAAGAGCGCGTGACGCGGCTCGAACTCAGGTAAGCGTGTAGCTTGCCCGAGCCGGGGTGGAGCGGCGTATTTCTAGCTGGGATACGGCTTCTTACCAGAGCTCGAGCGGCGCGATTCCTACACGGGTTTTTTTCGATTTATTTTATATTTGGAAAGCTTTTTCCAAAAGCATCGTGATGCACATAATCCTTACGAATCAATTTTGAATGATGTTCTTGAGTCGAGTAAATTAACATTCCCGTGTAAAAAGCATGCTTCTAAAAAATTGATGCAAATAATTCATTTTTTTACCATGAATCGAATGCAACTGCATTACAATCGTTTTAATCGTGAACAGGAGAAATCAAATCAATTTTAAAAAAAAGCTGTGAAATGGTGTTCATCATGATATGTATTTTAAAATTTTTTCCAACTTTGAAAAACTCATTTTTTGTATGTTTTATTTGTAATTTTTGTACAAAATAAAATATTTATTGAACGATAGGAGTAGACTTATTCTCCCCCTATCATCGTTGTTTCTACAAAGCCTAATAAATCATAGTGTATCCATTTTGAAATGGCTTAACATTCAGCAAGACCCGTAGGCATCGATGAACTCACTGAATTCACTTTAGCCCCGCCCCACATTCGGGCAGGTGATGCTGGCTCTACCATGCGGACGGCGACGGGTGTGTGCCAACGCTGAAATCGTCGTTTCACCCCCCTGAACCTGACGATTAGAAAGGCAGTATTATTCATGGCCAGAGAAAATTTGTGTCAGAGCCTGAATCTACAATCGTCAAAAAAAGTTCTGGGAGTAACTAGACGTTCTTTGGCCCAAGTTTGTGCCAATCAACGTCTAGTTACTCCCAGAACTTTTTTTGACGATTGTACACATCCATTTGTGCACACGCATTATGTCCGTAAGAGGGCAGAGCTCTGCTTTCAACTCCATACGCGATAATGTGCGTAGAAGCTTTGTCCATATCGAGT
Source organism: Diachasma alloeum (assembly GCF_001412515.2). Taxonomy (NCBI): domain Eukaryota; kingdom Metazoa; phylum Arthropoda; class Insecta; order Hymenoptera; family Braconidae; genus Diachasma; species Diachasma alloeum. The sequence goes on from NW_021680485.1 coordinate 194,936, forward strand.
CGCGTACATGAAAGATCTACACATAACTGAACTACACATGCTTGATTGCCACACTACTCAAATACACGACATCTTTTAAACAATTGCATTGTACACTTGCAAAGGCCACACAAAACTATTACACACGTGTCATTGTGAACATTTCTCATTTACACATCCCTTAATTCCACAGATCCAATTGGCACATTGCGTAGTTTAAATTCCACAATGTGTAGTTTCGGAAACATATCGAAGACGTGTGGAGTTTCTTTCTTTTAAATGCAAATAGTAAATGGAGCATTCATTCATAATAAAAGATTGATGTTATTGATTACTTGATTTATAGTAATTTATTATCAACTTACGTGCATTATTTTTATCGTGTATGCCAATTCAATAGAAAAAGTTGTTTGGAATAAAAAGTGAATTATTATTTTGTGTAGGTTTTTTGCGGAATGTTTATAACTCAGAAATAAATTCATCAATTGAGGTTAGTCTGTACTTATCACAAAGGGTAAACATTATACTCTACAAAGAAACTGTTGATATTATTTTGAAAATATCGCTGGTTTAAATTGTTTCGAATATAAAGTACTCTGAAAGTACTTGGTTTATAGAAAAACATCACATGACATTTTTGTACAAGACTGGATTCACCATGAGGAGTTCATGTAACATTTTTCTCTAAATCAACTAGTTTTTGAGATATTTGCAAAAGAGTTCTTGCAATATATTACTGAAAGTTTGCAGATAATTGAAAAAAAATTAAAAACTCAATTTGGGCATATCCCTGAACATCAAATATATGAAGTGGGTATTAAAGATAATACAAACTAGAGGGATCCACGGAATATGCATTTCAAATTTTCGCTTTTTCCTGTCTCAGAACGATAGTTCAAGAAATGAAGAAGCAATGTCAATTTTTTCAAATTTTTAAAACACTTTTATCAGATCTCAACAAGTTGTTGAGTTTCTTATGACAAAGTACATGCGAGAGAGTGTATAAAGTTTATATGCATGCGATTTCATCAGAATTGATTGAAATTATTATGAATCTCCATCGATTACTTGATGTAAACCATGAAAAGAACTCAGACTTTTTTTTACATTTTTCAATCGATTTGTTATTGAATTAAAAACTATGATTTTCTTTTGAAATGGGACTTTTCGAGACTGTCTAAATGCCCTTTGAACTAGACCGATTTCGTTGAATTTTTGTAGAACAACTCTTCAATTATCGGACTATCATCTAACGAGAGAACGAATAATTTTTATTATTTCAAATCACCGAAAAATGCAAAATAAAATCCTCAAATTTTTGGGCAGTGACAAGTGCTTGGATCACTCAGAACTTTTATGGAGGCTGTGACGGTGATTTTTCTCAACGTAGACTAATTAGAACAGATTGGATCCGAGACCTTAAACCCGCAGAAATTCCAGACTGAACGGTAGCCGTAGTGTATCACCTTCGGCCTCTTCCACTTCGATGTTCTCTGAAGTTCTCGAAAACCGTAGAAACGATAGAAACGCCATAANAGAACGAATAATTTATATTATTCCAAATCACCGAAAAATGCAAAATAAAATCCTCAAATTTTTGGGCAGTGACAAGTGCTTGGATCACTCAGAACTTTTATGGAGGTTGTGACGGTGATTTTTCTCAACGTAGACTAATTAGAACAGATTGGATCCGAGACCTTAAACCCGCAGAAATTCCAGACTGAACGGTAGCCGTAGTGTATCACCTTCGGCCTCTTCCACTTCGATGTTCTCTGAAGTTCTCGAAAACCGTAGAAACGATAGAAACGCCATAATCGGAGAACGAGAAGCCAGCTACTCTTTTGAGGAACTGGTGTCGGGCGCCAGTTGATTTTTGTTTCGGCGGTATCAACGAACCGCAGCCAAAGGGAACCAAACGAGAAGAAAACTAGACTTAAAGATAACTAGGGAAAATCGAAGGGAGAGGTTGCGGAATTATTTCGACTAGCTCGGAGGAATTCGGAGAGCGGGGTAGGATCGGTCGCTCGGTCTTAGGGAAAGGTGTCGCGCAACCCAAAGAAATATCCCAAAATTACTCAAAACCAGATCGGAAAATTAATTAAATCTGAGACACGTGGATTATGTTAAATTGTCTCGTGATTTATTTCATTTCTCAAAATCGATCCAAGATAAATAGAAATTCTAAATTTATTCACTACGATTCATTCCCGAGAGAGAGTAAACGAATGGACCCTGAGAGAGAGAGTAGTATCCGCGCGAACGGGGGAGAAAAACCTAAATGCGTATGATCTCTCGGCACAACCGGAAATGGCGTGCACGGGGATCCATACATGTACGAGAACCGCTAGTGACGAGGAATTAACGGGAAGACGAATCTTCACTGAAGGAGAAAACTCGAGGAATGGAATAGGCACTCGCAAGGTGCTCTCAGTTCACATTCTCGAATCGTCTCTCGATCAGGAGCCTCGTGGCGTCGCTTCAATTATAGGGAGCCCACGGGCGTCTATTCGACGAGAAATCGGTATTATGAAAATAAAATATCAGGGAAAAATACTACGGAACGAAAAGCGCTCCCAAATAAGACGTCTATCCATCCGAGCAATGAAAAACATGCAAAACAGCACCACAGCTATATCCACACCACATGGAGAGCATGCGTGCACGCATAACACTACTTTATTTGTGATTTCCCCACTTATCACTGCACAATCACTTCTCAGGAATAGAGAATTTGTGAACCGATTATGCACTCCATGAGTGCACTTATCGTTCGACAAATACGGGGTTTCCGGAGAGGGCACGATGCCGTCATTCGGTGATGCCGTAGCATGTGCATTAGCCTCCCATGGTCCTCCCATGGATTTCCGGGGAAAATGTGCACTACTGCCCCTCTGGGAGTGTGCACTTGGGGTCAGAGGGTACCCTTACCATTTTTCCTCCAATCCAGGTCCCACGGGGAGTCCTCTCGGCGTCTTTCCTTTATCTGCTCCAAAAGCGCGGCGACTTGGACGATGGCGGAACTGCGACTGACTCTAGCGTTCGACTGAGATTCTCGTGTGACGACGGGCGACTGAGGCGCCGCCTAACCCGTCGCCGGCGAGTTATTTCTGCAGTCGGTGGGAACTCGCGCGCGGGGACGTTAATTCAAATTTAAACTCTTAAGATAATTTATAATTTTATGTGGCTGGCACTTTATCTGCTTTGACTGAAGATTGTTTGAAACTGAATTTTAACCGGAATTTACTAAACGAAACGAACGAAACTCGGATTGAGGGAAAAATATAAGCGGTTGTTCGCCTTTTATCAACGCGAATGCACTTTTCACTGAGTGAGTGCATATTTCGTAGCTGTCACTCTCCCGGGAGTTATTTGGGGAATCACCTCTAACAAAACCGTAAATCTAAAATGGGCCATGGCAATCCATGCAGGCGAGAGGCCTAAATTCACCCACAGGGCCTTCCAACCATACTAGTGAGCCCAACAACCCCACGAAATGCGTAAGCTAGGGAGCGTGAGCATTTCAGCTCAACCCCGATGATCAGCAACTAACACTCAACGGAAATACGAGATCTCACCGGGAGGCTCAGTCTATCGGCCACGATCCATGGTGGACTCGTTCCACTCAGAATTCGCGAAACTAACAAAATATCTATTAAACCGGTAAATACATTTGACTGTAAATTTACCTAAACCGTAATGACTCTAACCGTAAATCCCTCAATCCGAAACTAAACCGGAAATTACCTCGAAACATCGAGAATTTAACTATTTGTTTTTAATTCAACTGAACATTTTATTTTTACTCGTTTTTATCGTGGATCGGCACGTGAATTTACTGGTTTTAAAGAATCGAATATTATTCTCCCGCGAATGTTGGTGTCCGGATGTTCTGATGATCGATATCCAAGGCTCGAGCTAAAGATTAGGAATGTTGCATCTCCCTTCGACAGGGGTGCTAACCTTCAGGGGAGGGAATATGACGCGATTCTCTCTCTCTTAAAATTTATTTACTCACCCTCGTTACTCTCTCTCCTTACAATTTACTTGGTCGGAAGTTCGCAGTTTTCCGATCTTACGGTGAACTCTCGTACAGGTGGCGGAATTCTCGGAAATTCCGTCATAAGGCTATTACCTGAAATGGAGAAGGTCAGCCAGCTGGCGAAACCTTTTCCCGGATTATCCGACGTACCTGGTCGCACACAATAAATTACTGTATACCTTCTTTATTTTCTATTTTGTTGATTCCCTTTTTTCCATTTTCATGCAAAGAAGATGTTGTGAAATTCCCTATTTGATGACAATTCCACAGAAACTTGAATGGTCGAAATCGGATAATTCTACGCTGGTTACCATACACGGTTTGAATCTCCCCGTGGAGGACTTACTGTCATACTATTGGGGCTCCAGCATTGTCGAATTTCCTCTACACTCCCCAGGCGTGTTTATTGAGTTTCCGGCAACGTTCCATAACGAGCAACATTACCATAACATTTACCATGAAAAAAGATCGGTCAGTGATTAAATATCATTCATTTTCTCAGACAAGATGAATTTTCTATAAACAATTAAATGTAAAGATTCATTCGGTTCAATATAATATAGAATAATAATAATAAGAATGATACATAATAGAATTATGGCTGTAATAAACAATGAAACTAACATATATTTTTATAAATTAAATTATGAATATCAATAATGTTTAGAATATCCAAGTGAATCGACGATTTTTCTTTTCATGATTTCAATTCTTCTCAACATTTTGAACCTAACATCAGAGCTTTTATTGAATACCATATTTGATTTTATCTAATAAAATGATGAACAATATTTCATTTTCGGAAATTTAGACCTTTTTCCATAAGCAATTCATGGAAAATGAATTTCCTACCTTCTAAATCATGCTTGGTAATAGATGATCAATTTATTCATATCCAGAGTTCTAGCGGTGATCTATTCCATAAAAAATGATCAAGTTTTCGGAAAGTTCAACAATCGTAATTATTTATTTATACGACAGAAATGTAAAAAAAATACCATACCCCAGATTATAATTTGAATGGAGCTGATTATGTTTGAATTTTTTCAAATTTTTCTAATGCAATTCAATTAAACAAATCGATATTTGAAACTCTGGTGTGTAGTATTGTAGAGTAAATTTGTACTGATTTCAATCGCTTGAAGTTTCCGTTGGTGGATTAGAATTTTTCAAATAATTTTCCAACGAAAACTTCAAGTCCTCTCTCGTGCAATTGGATGACGACTCCCGGTATTTTTGAACCACTAGCATCAAATTTTGTTTGCTGGCTTCATCTTTCGTAAGCAGATCATTATATTCACTTACGAGAGATACACTTCTTTCAGCAATATCGTTTGTGACATGAAGAGATTTGACAATTTTGGAAGCGGCAACAAAATCATCTCTACTCTCCCATGTCGTAGCGTCGGTATTCAAGAAACTAGAATCTATTTTCAATATTTCAAAAAACTTTATGGTATTTTCTGTAACAAAAGAATCTAGAGTGGAGTCTTGGATTAATTTTGCGTCGTTTATTCCCACTTTTCACTTTTTTCGATCATCCATAAGAGCAGAACGAGACTTGATGGCCTGGCACATCTTTCTCTTACAATCTGCACTCACATTTTCATCGAAAAAAGCGAGAGCTATCAATTCCTCTGACAAGTACCAAAGGTGATTAACGAACTTTTTGAATGCAGCCTTGTAATTCTTCCAATGCTTATCAATAGTAGCATTCTCTGCTAAACGTTTCAACAATATCAAATCATTATTGGGAGCTGCGACTGCATTCGAAGCTGTGAACCACACTTTGTGATACGCGAGGACGACGAAAAAACATACATTTACTAACCCTGAAATTTTCTGAGCTGTCAATCGGAACTGATCCCGAAACAAGAAAATTTTCAAGGAATAGATCGCCTTGGACACCCACCTGGCATGATGAATAGGAATCAAAGCCCGAAATCGATGTCCTTTGGGAAGATTTCCTCCGAGGAACAGCACCACCAGCTCCGAAAACTCTTGGTAATCCTTGCGAATGTTGTCCTCCTACAAAGTGATCAGGGAATAGTATAATTGCCATAATTAGCAGCCATCCCGCCCATTTTCTCTCAAAGTCTAAGAAATAAGTGGGAGAATATTAGACATGAAGGGAAAGTTGATAGGGGAAGCTGGAATAAAACTGACCTTTTCGACTGTTTTTTCATATATTCATAACTCAGGAACAAATTCAGTAGCGAAGTGGTCAAGAGTAACAAGTCTGTTCAGCTAATTGGCCAGTTTTCGCGGAATATCTCTGAATCTAAGAGAGACACCGAAATATTCATTGAGACCTTTTTTGTAGCTCTCATTTGGTTCTACAAAAAAGATTGTGAGGAAAATTTCGCTCTCTTACATTCTGACATATTTTACAAAAAAACGAATAGGGAATGAGTCGAGTTGTTACCCTTTACCAATTCACTACACTGATAGAATGATTCATTTATTCCATACTAGATTCGTTAACTATTAACGAATGGTAGAGATGAATATGACCAAATAAATATTCTTTAATAGTTAACGAATAGTTCACTTGAATGGCGAAGGAACGAATGAACATTTGGTGAGACCGAATAGACCCTAACCTCCAATCAAAATCCATTCGTTAACAATAACTAATCCGTTCTATCAGTGTACTGAATATATCAATAGAGCTCAGTTTGAATACGTCATGAAGAAGAATTGTTGGTTGAATAAAAAAAAAATCTAATTTCATCAACAATTCAATAAGTTATCAACATGTTTAAAAAATCAAAAAGGTTTTTTTTACCCCGCCTTTGCCTGTATAACGACACAACGAGTGTACAACCACATTGATATATTCTAAGAATACAACGAGTTCATAAACAATCGATTTGTTATGAAAACAAGCAGTTGACCGCTTCTATATTACAGAAGGCATGTGACTGTTACTTTATGGGTTATTTGTATTTTAATGTTTCATTTCTACCAATTCCATTGGTAGAAATAAAAAATACCATTCCAAGCTTTCGAATGGATCAATAGCAATTCTCTTTTTCAATTTACAGGAGAAACTATTTTCTCACGTCACATTCCTATCCCAATTTTTCTTCAAGTTATTGTGCGAACAAGGAATTTAGGGAACACCAAAAATGTAAAATCGCTTATACGAAGTTGATTAATTGAAATGCATCTCCAAAACTTTGTATAAACGGGTACATATATTTTGATTGACCTAGATAGATGACATCGAGACGAGTATTTTGAAAAACAAGTAGATAGATGTTGATAAAAAAACAGAAAAAGGGGAATATCTCGAACACTTTGTATGAACAGGTATAGATGTTTTAATTAATCTCGGTAGAGGACAATGAGACGAGTATTTTGAAAAACAAGTAGATAGATGTTGATAAAAAAACAGAAAAAGGGGAATATCTCGAACACTTTGTATGAACAGGTATAGATGTTTTAATTAATCTCGGTAGAGGACAATGAGACGAGTATTTTGAAAAACAAGTAGATAGATGTTGATAAAAAAACAGAAAAAGGGGAATATCTCGAACACTTTGTATGAACAGGTATAGATGTTTTAATTAATCTCGGTAGAGGACAATGAGACGAGTATTTTGAAAGGAAAGAAAATCTAAATTGGTCCAATAATTTTAAAGATATTCGTGAAAAATGATTTAAAAACGAATCGCTTCATCTCAAAAACTACTTAACCGATCGANTCGGTAGAGGACAATGAGACGAGTATTTTGAAAGGAAAGAAAATCTAAATTGGTCCAATAATTTTAAAGATATTCGTGAAAAACGATTTAAAAACGAATCGCTTCATCTCAAAAACTACTTAACCGATCGAGCTGAAATTGTGCACAGAGTTATTTCTCGTTAAGACCTATAATCTGACAAAATTTCAACTTTTTATGAATTATTTTAGCCACTTAATGACTCAATTTTCCAAAAATTGACCATCGGGAAGGTGGCGGTGGACATATTCACATACAGACATGGTCGCCAAACTTCGTATTTTTACGTTTCAGACCATTCTACACCATTTCCAATGAAAATTAGAGAATGTGAAAATCGGACGATTACAAAGCTTCCATTCGGAAGCAAAAAGCGAAATCAGTTGCGTAGTTTTGGAGATATTGCATATAGTAGATTTTCAGAAAAAGTCAAATATCTCCAAAACCATTGATCTGATTGAGCCTATCTGAAACACAAACGGTTTTTATTAAAAAAGTCAGGTTCTCTCCAATTTCCAAGTTGATATCTCAATTATTTCGAAGGCTAGAGAACGTACAAGGATTTTATCGAAAAAACAGAAAATCAAGAATACCTCAGGAACTCCATGAAACGGCTATGTATGTTCCCATTGCGCGCATCTGAAACACGAACCGTTGTTATCATAAGAGGAAGGTTCTCTCCTAAATTCAAGTGGACATCTCAATTTTTACGAAAGCTAGTGAGCGTACAAGGATTTCACCGAAAAAACAGAAAAGTGAAAATATCTCGAAAACTTTGTAGGGACGGGTGTATAGGTTTTCATTGATCTAGTTAGGAGACATTAGGACGAACATTTTGAAAGAAAAAAAAATGAAATCGATCCGCTAGTTGTGGAGATATTCGCGAAAAACCATTTAAAAACAACTCGCTTTTTCTCAGGAACTATCAGACCGATTGAGTTGATCTTGTGCACAGAATTAGTCCTAGTTGGGACCTATACTTTGACAAAATTTTAGATTTTTTGAAATTTGTTTAGTCAATTTATTACTCGATTTTCTAAAACTTTATTTCTTAAAAGTGGGGACGACGACGACGACGACAAACAGACATGATCGTTAAACTTCGTATTTTTACTTTTTAGACCATTCTACATAATTTCCAATGAAAATTAGGAAATGTGAAAATCGAAGGATTGCAAAGTTTCCATTCGCAAGCAAAACGAATGGATTGAGCTCATTCTCGTTTCTCCATTTTCCATAAGAGTGGAGTTGACTCTTGATTATTATTATTATTATTATTATTATTATTATTATTATTTTTACACTCGTAAATTAGATCGCTGAACGATCCTCGAGGGTTCCGACTTCACCCNGAAAAATTGATGATAAAACGATGAGCTCGTATCTGTATAGATAAAAACTGACTGTTATTTTTTCTTGATCAATTGTGACGGCTAGCGATACAAAATTTTCCTAATCGCTCTACAGTAGTGCTCCCTCCAACCAGAGGGTGAGCTCTACTGCAGTCCAGAATCGTGCTGTCTAAGTAGACGGAGGGATCCAAGAATGACCGCCTTCTGCATTTGACCAGGCAAAATGAAGGCTTGACGCCTACATGCAGGGATGGTGTTCAGCGCAAATATGAATGACTCTTTCATTCCTCCAAGAGAGCCATTTATCAGGACAGCCAACTTTACTTTAAATCCCCGATTTATTTCACGTAGCTCAAACAGGAGTGGCTGGTATTTGAGCCGCTTCTCCTCTTCTTTCACTGTGATGTTGCTCTCAGCCGAAANTTGAAATTTGTTTAGTCAATTTATTACTCGATTTTCTAAAACTTTATTTCTTAAAAGTGGGGACGACGACGACGACGACAAACAGACATGATCGTTAAACTTCGTATTTTTACTTTTTAGACCATTCTACATAATTTCCAATGAAAATTAGGAAATGTGAAAATCGAAGGATTGCAAAGTTTCCATTCGCAAGCAAAACGAATGGATTGAGCTCATTCTCGTTTCTCCATTTTCCATAAGAGTGGAGTTGACTCTTGTTTATTATTATTATTATTATTATTATTATTATTATTATTATT